>NW_023412615.1:0-22405 GCF_903995425.1 Onychomys torridus
ACTCTCATCCAATAACTGATGGAAGTGGATGCAGAGATCCTCAGCCAGGCCCCAGGTGGAGCTCGAGGTGTCCAACTGTCGAGAAAGAGGAGGGACTGCAAGAATGTGAATTGTTGAAACCAAGATTGCAAAAAGCATAGGGACAAATAGCCAAATGAATGGAAGCATATGAATTATGAACCAAAGGCTGTGGAGCCCCCAGCTGGAGCAGGCCATCTGGATAGTGAGACAATTGAATAGCTTGAACTGTTTGGGAGGCATCCAGGCTGTGGGACCGGTACCTGTCCTTAGTGCATGAGCTGGTTGTTTGGAACCTTGGACTTACACAGGGACACTTTGCACACCCTGGAAGGAGGTGACAGGACCTGCCTGTACTGAATCCACCAGGTTTAAATGAATCCCCAGGGGAGTTTTGGCCCTGGAGGAGATGGGAATGCAGGGGAGGGGCTGGAGGGAAGGTGGGGTTCGGTGTGGGAGGGGGAGGACAGGGGAACCCATGGCTGATGTGTAAAATTAAAACACAAATAATAATAATAATAATAATAACAATAATAATAATAGTAATAATAATAATAATAATAATAAAAAGATATAGTGGATAAAAATACATAAATAAAAAATTCAATGTCATTAACCACTGTGGAAATACATATCAAGATCACAGTGTCATCTCCACTGCCATGACCATTTCTAATGAAAGCTAGATGGATATTCAAGGGTTGCCTGGGCTCCTTACAGACAGCTATAAATGCCCACACAGCATCTGGAGCCTCCTTGACACCTCCCAGATGAGCTGAGATCTCATAGGGAAGGCCAGATGGAGACATTGGGACACATGGAAGAATATTTCCCTCAGACACACAATCTCAAAGCCTGGTGTGCTTGTTATGTTGTTGTCATCTTGACAAATCAAGGGCCATTTGGGAAGGGGAAACCTCAATTGAGAAAATACTTTCATCAGATTAGCCTGTTGTAAGGAGCACAAAGCTACTTGCACTCACAGAGAAGCACTAGGAAAACCAGGGAAGTTAAACATGCTGGGTAGTTGTAACCTGCCTTCTACCCAGAAGGCTGGGAAAGGAGGTATCCCATAGCCCAGGTGATCTCTGCATGATCTTTAGGGCCAGGCCATATCTGGGTCCCACAAGCTCCAACAAGCAGGACCAGAAGTGGTTAACAGTCTAGATGCCCTCTGTGTTATCTAAATGGCCAACTGATACCCAAGGTACTGACATGCAGAACTGGAGATGGTTAATAACCTAGGTGACCTCTGTGCTCTCTGTATGGCACAGACTACACCAGATACTCTCCTAGGTCCTTAAGATAACACATGTGGCCTATCTACAGAGCTCAGTTTCATGGAAGAACTGATAGGTGCTTTGAGAAGAGTTTCTACGTAGTCATGTCTCTTGTGCACATGGAAACTTTTTTATCCGAATTGTACTGTATTTAAACAGTCTCAAATAATCTGACTGGAGTCAGATTCCTGAAGTTGAAACATCACCTGAGTCCTGTTGAACAGGAATTCCTTCTTGCCTCACATTAATCATTACTCTGTAGGCCATGGCATTTGCAGAAAACTCCACAGCCTGTAGTTAAGTCTGTGTAACAATTTGTTCATTTAAAACTGATGTGGAAGTGCTAAGTCCACTGTGAGGAACACTACTTCTGAGCAGGTGGTCTTGAATTGGATAAAAGAAAACGTTGAACAAGCCTTGAGAAGAAACCAGTAAGCAGCAGTTCAACATGGCCTCTGTTTCAGTTCCTGATATGATTTCCCACCATAGGACTGTATACTGTAAGACAAAATAAACTCTCTCCTCCCAACATTACTTTGGTCATGGTGTTTCTCACAGAAATAGAAAGCTAACTGAGACACCTGATTCCAACCAGTCCCAACACCTAGAGGTTCCTCCCATAGGCCTACTCCAACATTCCATGTCTCTGAGGATGCTGCCTTATCTCCTGAGACCCTTACCTCCTTGTGTCACTCAGAGGGAAAGACAGGGTTGACACAGGGGAGGAACATAGACAGATGACATCCTAGAAAGGTCAAGTGGACATGGGCAGACCACAGTCATATCTCAGCCCACACAGGAAGTTAGTGAGTCTCCCTGAGACTATTCATAGAATGATGAAACCCACATCCTCTCTTTAGGACACACAGATCAGCCCTTCCTGCACACCCAGGACATGAAACCCCGTGCTCAGGGGTGGCACCACCCACAGTGATCTGAGTCCTTCCTTCTACATCAAGTGTAAGTCAAGAAGATGCCCCCACAGAATGGCCTACAGGACAATCTTATGGAGGCATTTTCTCAGTTGACATTTCCTCTTCCCAGATGAACCTAGGTTGTGTCAGGTTGACAAAAACAAAACAAACCACAACAAAGAAGAGAGCAGTACAAGGAGGAGAAGCATAAGTGATCCCATTCTAAGTTGATCCCCACTGGCCTCTGCAGTCTGAAGACACAATGCACAGCTGGGTCTGGGAAACTCTCCACATAAAAACAACCCAGGCATTAAACATTGTCCTTGGCTACTAGCAATGCTCTGGAACACTCATTCATTCTCCCACAGTGAAGATCAGACTAGTCCTCTCCTCACAAAGCCAGAGTTCCAGGAGACAGGAAGACAGGACAAGAAGGACATCTAGAGTGGGAGGTCAGAGGTTAAGAAATGCCATGGTGGGAAGAGCAGGGAATGGTCAAAAGTGAAGACCCAGAGTCTAGATGAGAACTTCAGGGAAAGTATCCCCCAAATAACATAAACCCCAAACCTTCTGAGTGTCAACAGGGATCTAAATATAGTGAGGGGTGAGCTCTATAGACATCTAAGAAGAGAGTTCCTGTAGTTAGTGTTTTACTGCCTGGCCCACAGACAGGACAAATCTCTGTCACCCACCAAATCCATAGACACTCAGAACCAACCAAGTAAACACACAGAAACTTATATTGCCTTCCCTATCCTTACTGCCTGGCTACTGGCCGATCAGCACTTTATTTATTTTAGCCAATTAGAGCAACACATTCTCCTCTTCCTTGTCCCGCCTACCCTATCTTCCTGCCTGGCAACTGGCCAATCAGCACTTTATTTTAAACAATCAGAGCAACACATTTGACATACAGAATATCCCACAGCACTTCCCCTTTTCTTTTTTTTTAAAAGCAAGATTTTAACTTTTATATAGTAAAATTTCAAATAATGAAACAATTATCAAGCAAGAATTACAGTTACAATATTAAAGAAGATATCCTATCTATCTTATATTTGTGAGTCTAAGGTCTTATATCTAGCTTATCTTTTATCATAACTGAGAAAATTATAACTATCTAGTCTTCAACCATATCAAAGACCTCAGAAGGCTATAATATTACATGAGAACTGGAAGAAGGACATAAGCAACTTTCAGGAGTCTTGCAGGGTAGACAGAGACAGCTGGCAGCCTGGACAGTCACATAATGTTCCTTTGTAAAGTTGTGGCATTTGTCTTCAGTCCACAGGGCTAGAATCACTTGGTCACTTTTCTTAGTGTCCTGTAGAATGTCTGGCAATTTTCTCTGCGAAGCAGAAACCTGAAGGACCATTTTGTCAAGCAAAGTTCAGTGGTCACCTTTCTATGGGTCCTGCATGTCTAGTTGATGAAGCAGTCCAGGCAAGAACAGTTTCTTGCCCAAATGGCTATTTTTTCCAAGGTGAAGATAAACTCCATATGAAGTGTCTTCAATGCCCATCCTCCTCTCTGAAGTAAATCGGTGCTGCCTGAAGCAGACATGTCTCACTGTCTAGAAAGTCTAAATTTTAAAAATATTTTAAATGCCATATTCTGTAGGTCTTTGAAGTATTTGAAGATTACCTATCTATCTGAAATATATCTATGTATACCTAGAAGTCTTAACTAACTTGGCTATGATTATGGTTATCATAGATGACTAAATTATTATTAATCTGTTTTAAATTATCCATTACAATTTTAAATGAGCTGTACAAACATAATACCTTAAACAAGAGTGGAAATATACACACAGTATAACAAAATTAACTTTAAGTTTGTATCAATAGACTAAATTCTATACCAATGTAAAACACTTTAAACAATTTTTTGCTCTTTAAAAGTAAGTTCATTAATCTACCCTTTCATCCTATTATATCTATATCATATCCCCTTTTATTCTTTAGAAAGAGATGTTATTTATAATCAACCTGCTTTAAATAAAAATCCTGTTTTTTTTCTGTCCCACACCAGAGGGCTCTTCCGATTTGGGACACAAAAATCTCTTAACCTTTTCTTTTAGCAATATGTTTGGGTCTAGAGAAGGAATGAGCCAATTCCATCTCCAAAGCAAGCTTGATAATTTGGGAAATTGGGCGTAGTTTTTCTTACTACTTCCTGCTGGAGAGGGGCGCTGTATCTTATAGGAACACAAAGAAGATTTTAGGATTATGGAGTAGTCCGTGAGGGCAAACCTCTGAGCCAGTTGCCTTGAAACTATACTGGATGTTGGATTATCTGGGTCATGGTGTCATTGGAGACCTTTCAGGTGGTCTTGGCTGATCAAACCTGATGTATCTTAATCTGGAACAAATCCACAACCTCTGGCTTTCTGTGGAAACGAAAGCAGAGCCTCTTATCCAAAAGCAATACATCCTTCTATCCAAATTTTGAAGTCAAGGGACCTTTAAAATTTACAAATTTGCTTAACTCAACAGCTTTTATGATCAAATCTTTTTCTGCAGTTAAAAATCCCAAAGACAAGACAAACCAGATTCTCTGTGTAATATCCATCTTTGTTAGACTGAAACACCTCTGTGACTGCTGGCTCTGCCCAACTCAGGTTCCCAATGTGGGGGTGGTACAGTTTACCACCAGCTCTGGGTCTGGAGCCATGTGTACCATCAACTATCAGAAGCAATTCTATCAAAGCAGTGCATACCTCAGAAACCATTTTTTTTTACTTGCAAAGACTAAATCCACCATGCAGCAGAGTAAAGTGCCACTTGTAGACTCCTCATTCCCACCACACTGCAGGTCAGGTCAGAGGCAGACGCCAGGAGCCCGCTATAGTAGGTCAAACTGGCAGGCTGCCGCTAACTTGAGAGAGACAAATAGGAAGCTGTTTTCAACTCCATTTTAGAATCTTTTTTCTCTGGTTTTAGGTGGAAAATCTTGCCAACACGTTGGGTGCCATTTGTAGTTAGAGTTTTCCTGCCTGGCCCACAGTCAGGACAAATCTCTCTCACCCGCCAGGCCTATAGATGCTCAGAACCAACCAAGTAAACACACAGAAACTTATATTGTTTACAAACTGTATGGCCATGGCAGGCTTCTTGGTATCTACATTTTCCATCTTGAATTAACCCATTTATATTAACCTATACTTTGCCACATGGCTCGTGGCTTACCAGTACCTTACATCTTGTCATGGCAGCGGCTGGCAGGTTCTCTCTCCTCTGCCTTCCTGTTCCCAGCATTCTCCTCTTTCTTGTCCCACCTTCCCTATCCTTACTGCCTGGCTACTGGCCGATCAGCACTTTATTTATTTTAGCCAATTAGAGAAACACATTTGACATACAGAACATCCCACAGCAAGTTCCATTCAGAACAAATTATAAGAACAAAGGATCTGAGAGGATAGAGGCCATGCCACAGATTTGAACCTAGAAGCATGCAAATGCACACACACACACACCAAAGCCCAGTGATGAACCTGCTTAGAACCTGCAGCCCATCTTTCTAACAAATATAAAGGCCCTGATGTTGATTGCTGTCTTAGTCAGGGTTTCTATTGCTGTGAAGAGACACTGTGACCTCGGCAATTCTTATCAAGGTAAAGCATATTATTAGGGTAGATTTACATATAGTCCACTATCATTATGGTGCGACACAGGGAATGCAAGCAGACATGGTGCCACAGAAGTAGATGAGTGTCTACATCATGGCTTGCAGGCAACAGGATGTGGTCTGAGATACTGGGCATGGTTGAGTGTATATCAGACTCTGCAAAAGCCTACCTCTACAGTGACACTTCCTCCAACAATGCTACACCTACTCCAACAAAGCCACACCTCCTAATAGTGCCATTCCCTATGAAATTATGGGGACCAACTACACTCAAACTGCCACAATGGGTTTCTCTGTTTTCACTGTTAGTTTCACTTTTAACAGCCCTCTCCCACTGCTGCCCTGCTTCTTACTAATCAATGCCACCTCATGCTGCTGAAGGGAAGAACATGCTTCTATTTGTCCACAGTCAGAGAGTGATGTGTATACTTTTTACTGGTACAAAGGGAAAATTCTAGGCAAAAGCCAAGAAATTGCATATTATTAAAACTACTCATTCAATTAATCCAGGACCTGAACACAATGGGAGAGAAACAATATTCTGTAATGCATGCTGCTGCAGAACATCATCCAGAAGGACATACTACACACAGAGATCAAGAGACACCTGTGCAGTTTCATGTACACCATGAAGAATGACTATCTGTGACCTCTGGATGCAGGTGGGATTAATTCCACCTCACACACAAGATTGACAGCTTGGGCATTGCCCAATTCCTCCTTGCATTGTGCTCCCATGTTGGTGTTTGAGCATTTAGTGTTGTGGTGGATACAGAAACTCCATTTTATGATGGGCATCCATCTTGGTACCCACTAGCTTTAGTCCCTAGAAGATAAGTTCCAGGAAACCCTGTTTCAGGGACAACCCCCATAAAAGATATAGCTGTGACCATCTGCTTGTTATGACTAAATGACTTAACTTGACAGAACATACCACTCTTTGCTTTCTTGAGTAGATACGGAAGGTCCTGTTCTGGTTTTCGTCTTTAGAAATCCTTCCCTCACCTCCCTTCTCACTGCAGCTCTAGTTTGGCTCCGAGATTGTTGTCCTTCTAGCAGCTAAGGTATAAATATTTTAATCATGATTAGACTTTTCCCAGGTGCCGCAGACTCCAGAGACTTAGCAGACACACTGCAAAGGTCAGAACCCCCATGAGAATCTATCCAGTGAGAGCAGGACCTGTGGAATGGTAACTCAACAGGGAGACTATCTTCAGCCAGACGCTTGGGGTTCCCCCACCAGCATGGCCCTCAGAAAGATCCTGTGGGTGTCAGGTAGGGCCTCTCTGGGAGAGCCATGGCTTCATCACAGTGTGGTGAGAATCGGGAAAGCCTGGCTCCAGACCTCTGTTCCAGCTTCAACTCCAGGTGACCATGGAGAGCTTGTATCCAGGGCTAGAATTTGACTTCCTGTTAGAGATGACAGGAAACAAGGCCTTACTGACTGTCTAAGACTCATAGAATATGGAACCAGCTGTACACTGCCAAGGCATCTGCAGTTCATAGGTCACCCAAGCATCTCCTTCTCCTGAGTGTCATTGGAGAGGTGCCAGGATGTAAGCCAACTCTTCTTATGGGTTTAGAACACTTCACAGGAAGTTTATGTTTATGGTCATGATATGGCCATAAACTCATGAAATTATAGCAACACAAGACCTCTGTAAGCCTGACCCATCAACAGCACACTATGGACAAGATAGGGGCTCAACAGGCCACAACCCTTCCTCAGAACCCACTGGCAATTAATGGCCATCAAGGGAGGGGAAATTATTTTCTTTCTTTCCTTCTTACTTCCCTTCTTTCTTCCCTTCTTCCTTTCCTTCCTTCCTTCCTTTTTCTTTCTTCCTTCCTTCCTTCCTTCCTTCCTTCCTTCCTTCCTTCTTTCCTTCTTTCTTTCTTTCTTTCTTTCTTTCTTTCTTTTTAGATTTATGATATATTATGTAGAGTGTTCTGCCTGCACACATCCCTGCATGCCAGAAGAGGGCACCAGATCTCATTACAGATGGTGGTGAGCCATTTGATTTCTGGGAATTGAACTCAGGACCTTTGGAAGAGCAGCCAATGGTCCTAACATCTGAACCATCTCTCCAGCCCCGGGAAATTATTTTCTTCAGTGTTTAATTTCCTATACTATAGGAACTGTACAAGTGTCTCTTGATCAATGTGTGTGGAAATTAACCACCTCAGCATCCGTGCTCATGTAAGAAACACTAAATAACACAATGTTGAGCACACAGACAAAGATGGAGGCCCAGCAAGATGGCTTGCCTACTAAAATCACTCACTGCACAAGCCTGATGACCTGAGATTAACCTCCAGAATTCATGTAAAGATGGAAGGAGATAACCAACTCCTGAAAGTTACCATCTGACCTCTGTATACTGTGGTGGACACCCACACTCATTCACACCCACTCTCTCTCTGTCTCTGTCTTTCTCAAACACACACACACACACACACACACACACGTGTGTGTGTGTGTGTGTGTGTGTGTGTGTGTGTGTGTGTGTGTGTAATAAATTGCATATGTACACATGAAACATGTAGGAGGCAAGCATTTTAGGAAAATGAGGTCAGTAGGCCTGGAAAGTGATGAGAGAGTAATGGGGTTGTATAAGACCAACATACATTTGTATGTGTATGAGGGATTGTATCTAATAATGGATTTAAATGTGTTTTAAAGCAAGTGGCATGGCAGTGGTGGTGCATGCCTTTAATCCTAGCACTTGGGAGGCAGAGGCAGGCGGATCTCTGTGAGTTCAAGGCCAGCCTGGGCTACCAAGTGAGTTTCGGGAAAGGCACAAATATATACAAGGAAACCCTAACTCGAAAAACAAAAAACAAAAACAAATAAATAAAAATAAAAAAAGCAAGGGACTGGCATTTTCTCCAATCTTTGAAGAAAAAGAATGAATGATACCTAGGACACAAAATGGAATCTCTCCACTCTTCCTTTGAAAGCTTGGGAAAAAAAAGAAAAGAGAACTGGTTAACCTCCTCAATATTTCTGAGAAGCAAAAGGACACAATATTTTTTGCAAAAAATAATTTTAAAGATATAAGAATATTTTTAAAGGTTTTCAAATGTGAAAAATTAATTTGCTTTTAAATTCTATAACCATTTCATATAATGAGCTAAAGTTGATTTTGTGATGAGTATTGACCTTTAGTTTAGTCAGATTTAGCATGTGCTCTGGATAATTCTATATCAACTTGACTCAGGCTAGAGTCATGTGAGCAGAGGCAACACCAGTGGAGAGAATGCCTCCATAAGATCTAGCTGCACATCTCAACAAATGATGCTGGCATTGCTGGATGTTCACATGTAGAAGAATGGAAATAGATCTATATCTATCTCCCTGCACAAACTCAAGTCCAAGTGCATCAAAGACCTCAACATAAATCCAGTGATACTGAAATTAATAGAAGAGAAAGTGGGAAGTAGCTTTGAATGCCTTGGCACAGGAGACAACACGCTGAATATAGCACAGGTGGTACAGATACTGAAAGCAACAATTAATAAATGGAACATCTTGGACTGAAAAGCTTCTGTAACACAAAGGACATGGTCAACAAGACAAAAAAACAGCCTACAGAATGGGAAAAAGTCTTCACCAACCCCACATCTGACAGAGGGCTGATCTTCAAAATATATAAACAGCTAAAGAAACTAGACATCAAAATACCAAATAATCCAATTTAAAATATGGTACAGATCTAAACATAGAATTCTCAACAGAAGAATATCAAATGGTCCAGAAACACTTAAGGAAATGTTCAACATCCTTAACCATCAGGGAAATGGAAATCAAAACAACTCTGAGGGGGTTGGGAGTTTAGCTCAGTGGTGGAACACTTGCCTAGCAAGCACAAGGCCTTGGGTTCTGTCCTCAGCTCTGGAAAAAAAACAACAACAACAACTCTGAGATACCATTTTACACCTCTCAGAATGGCTAAAATCAAAAACATTGATGACAGCCCATATTGGAGAAGATGTGGAGAAAGGGGAACACTCCTCCAGTGCTGGTAGGAGTGCAAACTTGTACAACCACTTTGGAAACCAGTTTGAAGGTTTCTCAGAAACATGGGAATCAATCTACCTCAAGACCCAGGTATACCAATTTTGGACATATACCCAAAGGAAGCTCAATCATCACATACACTTGCTCAACAATGTTCATAGAAGACTTTTTTTTGTGATAGCCATAACCTGAAAACCACCTTGATACCCCTAAACCAAAAAATGGATAAAGAAAATGTGGTACATTTACACAATAAAGTATTCAACAGTATCATGAAATTTGCAGGCAAATGGATGGAACTCAAAAAACATCATCCTGAGTGAGGTAACCCAGACCCTGAAAGAGAAACATGGTATGTACTCACTCATAAGTGGATATTAGATGTAAATCACAGGATAACCAGTCTACAATCCACAGCCCCAGAGAAGCTAGGTTACAAAAAGATCCACAAGAAGGACACATGGATTTCCCTAGGAAGGGGAAATACATGAGATATCCTGGATAAACTGGGAGTGCGTGTCGTGGGAAAGAAGGAAAGGGATGGAGGGATGGGAGCATGAATGAACATACTGGTTGAGCTGGGATGGGATGGAGGGGGAGAGTAATGAAAGAAATATCTTGATAAAGGGGCCATATGGGGGTTGTAGAGAAACCTGGTGCAAGGGAAACTCCCAGGAATCCACAAGGATGACCCCAGCTAAGACACTGGCAATAGTGGAGAGGGGGTCTGGACTGGTGACTACCCTAATTGTCATCAGAGAGCCTGCATCTAGTAAATGATGGAAGGAGACACAGAGATCCACAGTCAACAGCTGGCCAAGCTCCAGGAGTCTAGTTGAAGAGAGGGAGGGGGATTGTATGAGCAGGGGAGGTCAAGATCAGGATGTGGAAACCCACAGAGACAACTGAAACTAGCTAGTTGATCATGTTGTTTCATCACAACCATAGTAACCCTAAGACAGTTAGTTTATGAATTAAAACTACAAACTGAAATGACAACCTACAGAACAGAAAAACATATTTGGTAGTCATCTATACAGTACAGCTTTTGTGTTCAGAATAAATAAATGATACAACTCAGAAGAAAAAGTGATCCCTAGTCATCAGGCAAATGGAAATTAATTCTACTGTGAGATAGCAGCTCACCCCAGGTAGACTGGCTCTAATCAAAATATCTGACAACAAATGTTGCAGAGGATGTGGAGAAGAGAAGTCACTGCTGTTGGGTGTGAAAATTAATACAGTCATTATATAGAGCTTGTGGAAGTCCCTCAAGACATTAGAAATACCACATGACTCAGCTATTTTACTGGGAATATACCAAGAGTTTCTGTACCCTACCATAGAGATCTTGGCACCCCATGATTTCTGCTGCTCTATTCAATACAGCAAGGAGATGGAAACAATCTAGATGTCTATCAGCAGATGAGTGCATAATGCGAGTCTAGTGCATGTACCAAATGAAATATTATTCATCTCTAGAGAAAAATGAAATCACAAAATTTACAGGGAAGTGGATAGACTTAGAATGTATACTGTTAAATGAAATCACCCAATCTCAGGGAAAACCACAGGTTCTGTCTTGTGTGTGGATCCTAGCATATATACTGTACACATGGACATATGTAATTAAATATGCGGAGGTACGGTACAACATATAGGAAGAGGAACATGAAAGAGTAATTTTAAAGAGACAAGATACTCCCTAGTGAGTTCACATACATGCTGTACTTTGTGTAGGTCCTCTGAGTGCTCACTCTCTCAACATGGAACACAGTTCTGATGTAAAACAGGTTTTTATCAAGCAACATCCACATGTAACTCTGAGCTGCCACCTTTCTGGGAGCCCAATTTGAAGTTATGTTTTTCATCTTTTAAATGTCCCTGGACAATGCAGTTCTTGTAAGTGCTACCAAGATAGGGTGCATCATTCTTTAAACAAGAAATCCAGCTGTAACAATCACAGTGAGTGAAGGCTTCCAACAGATGCTTAAATCATCATAATTGGGGGATTTTTGAAAAGTCCAGGGAATGCTGACTCACTGCCCCTGAATCTCAAAGACTGGCACACCAGGAATTACCAACACTGAAAAGTGTGCAGAGTTTTGTTTGGTTTTCATTTTATGTTGTAAGTCTAGAATGTGTTATTGTTAGTGAATGAATGTGCTTTGCTTTAAAATTAAAATTGGAATAAAATGATTTGAGAGTTAGCAAAGGACTTGGATATTCCTGCCCTGAACTAGATATACAAAAAAATCTAATAAAAACACATGGGAAAGGGGGCTCACCATCATCAGTACTCCTGGAACTGCAGATCAAAATGGAAATGAGTCTCACCTCAGCTATTATGGTCTCCAGCAAAAATCTGCCTAGATATTCAAAGGCAGCTGCTCACTGGGACCTTCCTGGGAAACTTGGTTCTCAGCTTGATTCCAGCATGTGGAGCTTGGCTACCATCTTCACAGTAGCCCAAACATGAGCTGCAGGTCTCCTCATGAACAATAGGGGGCAAAAATAAACCACATATTCAACAGGGAAACACTCCTTGAGGTGTGAACCTATCTTGCAGCCTTGTTTCCATTCCCAGGTCCAACAGACCTGGAGCTCCTTCACATAATCATTTCACTTAGGCCCCCCCACTGTGACAGGAGACCCTATGTAGTCCCCTCCCTCCTCTCATCACCCATGAGGAAAGACAGGGAGATCACAGGGCAACCACCAAGGAGAGCAAAGGCAACCCAGAAGGTCAGGGAGGGCATTGGCAGACCAGAATCACATTCTGCCAGCAAAGGAAGCTGGGGGTGGAGGAGTCTCCCTGGTGCCCTCCATAAGAAGCTGAAGCACAGGGTCCTCTTCCTAGCACACGCAGGTCACCTACTCCTGCACAGCAGAATATGAATCCCTGAGATAACAGGTATTCCTTCATCAGACACCTGACTGGTGACACCAGTGATGACAGGTATGGGCCCTCCACAGGCATCACTCAGCTGAACCTTTTTTCTGCCCCTAAAGTAGACGGCCTCTCTCTGCTGGGAATAAATCCCACCTTCCCTGAGCATTGAGATCACAGGGCAGACTGGGCTCTGCTAGGTTTGGGGGTCTCAAGGAAATACACTCTTGGCTATAGGAAGTTAAGGGACAAGGCCCTGGGCTGAGCTGCTGTTCTTGCGGGACACAGGACTTCTCAGCCTTTTGGCTCAAAGTATGTTCTAGAACACTGAACAACAAAGGAATAGAAGGATGGGAGGCAGCACTCACAGAAGAACAGAGCAATGTACACACACAGACTCCACCCCCAGACCACCTGACTCTAGCAAGTGCCCTCCTCTGGGAGGAGGCTGAGGTCTGGGAATAAAAGCAGAGCAGACACCAGAGGAGCACAGCTTGGCAGCAGCCTGAGAGACAAACCTCCTCTCCAGAGGAAGAGCCTAGCCCACAGCAGAGACTATGGAGCTCACCTCAGTCCCTCTCCACAAAGGACAGGTCTCCTGGAGGGGACTCCTGCTTACAGGTGAGGAGACATTCTTCTGAAGTAGAGAGTTGGGGAGCCCAGAGACTAGATGGGGATTTCTGGGAGAGGAAAAGAGCCTTAGAAATGACATCTGGCTCTGCTTGAAGCCTGAGACCATCCAGAAGCTCACATTGGATGGGAAATGGTAAGTGGGGAAGAAAAACTCAGTTGCTACCCACTGTAGATTTTTCAGCACTGACCACTGTATCCTTAAGACTCAAGCTGACAACTCCAAGTGAGTAAACAACATCATTATGTAGGACCCCGAGACTGCAAATAAACCCCATGCTCTGGGACACTCATTTGCTCACAGGTATCTGAGCCTGTTCGAGGTAGAGAGGTTTAAACCAAAATCAAATTAGTCCGCCTCACAAAGCCCTGCTACTATTGGGCAGGAAGATGGAGCAGCAAGGACATCTAGAAGGTGAGCTCAGGGGCCTGACAAGCACTTCAGAAGAGACAGAGCAGGGAAAGGTCAGAAAATGAAGGCAGAGTCTTTTAGAGGAGGAGGTCAGACTAGACATGCCTACACTCACCATAGATTCTGAGTATGAGTAGGGATCTGAGAGCAGTGAAGGGTGAGCTGTGTAGACACTATGAAACCAGTATCATAAAGTAGAAAGATTCAGGAGTACTGATTAATGGGGGTGATGCTGCTGACCTCCCCTCAACAGGACACACACACACACACCAAGGCTGAGAGTTAAACACCCTCATTTCAAATTTCTGCCTAAAGCAAAGGTCATAATATTGATTGATTTCTTTCTCTCTTCCCTCTTAGTCTCTCTTGTCATCTACTGGAACTCTCCCACCGCTGCCCAAGACATCACTCTTGAAGCAGTTCCATCCGTTGTTGCTGTAGGGGGAAGTGTTTATCTACTTGCCCACAATGTGCCAAGAAGTATCCGTTTCTTTACCTGGTACAAGGCAGAATATTTTAAGCAGCGCATGATATCCACATATATTAAAGGTTGAAGCATACTGTACGGACCTGGATACAGTGGTAAAATGAAAAAGAACCCAGAGGATTTTTCCGTGATCATCAATAATGTCAATATGGTTGACAGAGGAGGCTACAGAGCACAGGTGACGTTGGAAGACAATAGGGAAGTGTGTCCATCTGTGGCGTTTAGAGTATATTGTAAGTAATTCATTGTAACCTCTGGGTCCTGGGTGGAGCTAATCCTACTTGACCTATAGAGCACTCATGGCTGGATGACTCTGTGTTGTGGTCCCCAAATTGTGATACAAATATTTAGTAAAGGACACACAGTGGAGAAAACAAAATAAATCAGGATGCCTCACTTGAATCCACCCTCAGAGAAGAGGGGATGAGGTAACTGAGCTCAGGCATGGTAGACTCTGCCCAGGGTCTTAAGTGCTCATCATGAACACGGCCTTGAGAAAGACCCTTTGGGACTCTGGCAGGGCCTGGCTGAGGAAACCATGAGAGTCTCACAGAGAGATGACCCCCCAATAGCTTTGCTCAAGAATTCCATGCCAGACTGGACCAGGAATCCCAAAAAGTTTGTAGACTGGGTTGGAATTTGACCTCCTGTTGGAACTGACAGGGGACAATGATGGACTGTAGACTGGGAGTCTGTTGACAGTCAGACTCTGAGAGCCATGTCTGAGGTAGGTCACCTGGGCATCTCCTCCTGAGACTCAGTGTGCTCAGCATAGGTGGAGATGTAGGAAAGGCAATCAGACAGCTCTTCTGATGGTCTTCTGAGACCTCCCAGGAAGGTCAAGAACCCTAAAGAGGTAGAAGAAAAAGTGTACAAATGGCGGCTCCTTTCCTCTGGGGGTCCCGCCAAAGGATTTTTTCCTGTAGGCAAATAGTAATAGACACTGCTTGGTGGAAGGTAAGGTTGTTGTTGACAATTAAGGTTAACTTGCAGGCATGGCAATGATCATTTACCATGTGTCCTATTATAGGGAAACTGAGACAGGAAACACAGTCACTGAGTCAGGGTCACACAAATTGTGGATAGCACAAGCTACCTGTTCACAGCCACATCTCCAGCCTTCCCACCATGGAAAAGGTACTAGGTACCTTCACTCTTCTAGATCATTTCATGGAATCAGGACTCCCAGATTCATGTCAATCAACATCAAACACCTGACAAGAATGGCCCAACTGTGGCCCAGCATGACCTAAATGTCAGGCAGATCCTGAGCTGTGTGAGATCTCTGACAGGCTGTCAGGTTTCTCAGGGAAGGTCAATGGGAAGACTAATCATGACTATCTGTAGGACAGCCCTGGACAGCAAAGGCTGGGAGGGTTGTGGTCTACATAAAGCAGAAGAGGTCAGTGTAGCTGGAGGGCCTTGAACCTTTTGTCTCAGGGTAGCAATGGGTCAGTGAGGACCAGGAGATAAAATGAGATCTCTGATTCCAAGTCTTGAGTCTGACCATCACCACACACTTCAGTTCAGTTCACTCATGAGAAACCACTTGCTTCTTCCATACACAGCACAGGAGGCCCCATTATCTCTGATCACTCAGCCACTCCATCTGCCTTTAATATGCTTCCTGCCTGATTCTTTAAGGATCTGGGTTGGCTAGAAGTTAAGAGACTGTCTCTGGTTGTAAGAGGCCTTGGTAAGATTCAGAAACACCACACAGGGCAATCATCTCTCTGTGGTCAGCAAAGAACCACTACCCAAGCCCAGCATCACAACCAACAATGCCAATTCTATGGAGGGTGAGGACTCAGTAGCATTAATGTGTGAGCCTAAGACTCAGAATACAGCCTACCTGTGGAGGATCAATGACCAAAGCCTCTCAGTAGAGAACAGGCTGAAGCTGTCTGAGGACAACAGGACTCTCACTTTACTCAGTGTTGTGAGGACTGACACTGGACTCTATGAATGTGAATCTGGAACACAGTGAGTAACTCCCCAAGTCACCCATTCTCTCTGAACATTACCTGTAAGTATTTTGTGTTTCATCCTGGCCCCAACTGCCAAAATACAGAGGGCTAGATCTACCACACTCGGTCCCAGTCTCCTTAGGTTCATGACTCAGACCTACCATACAGATACCTAGGCTGACAGGGCATCCTGGCCCAACCCAAGCAAATGTAGACAGAACCAGCATTGAGCTTAAATGGGTTCCAGGGACTTCTGCCTAGAGAAACCCAGTGTGATGGAATCAGGGGACATGCCAGACTCAGGCTCAGTGCACACAAGAGTGTGCAGTGGGAATGTTTGTGTGTTGTGCCCGAGATAGGCCCAGGCTTGTGCATGTTGAATGAGTACTCTTCTGATAATCTGCACCCCAACTCTGGGTAGGACCTGCTCACCTAAGGTTAAAGCACAGCTCAAAGAGATGCTATGTCCTTCTACAGACCAGAATTTTCCCTTCCCTCTGTTGACATCACATGTGACTTTATTCTGTTTACTCCAGATGGTCCAGATGTCCCAATCATATTCCCCTCAAATATTCACTTCCATTGAAGGACAAACCTCACATCTTCTGCCACACAGATGTTGGCCCACATGCACAGTACTCTTGGTTTGTCAATTGGGAGCTCCAGTGATTTTCGCAAGAGCTCTATATTCCTAACATAAATCCTAATAATAGTGGATCATATACCTGACTCATCTATAACTGTCACTGTCCTCAATAAGACCACAGTCAAGAACATTACAGTCCTCAGTAAGTGGATCTCTGATAGGCCAGCACCAGGTTAGGAGTGGAGTCTTTTGGCTTTCTGGGAAGGTGCAGAAGCATTTAATTTCCAGCCCATGATGTGAGAACAAGCAAAACTCAGTCTTCCCCCAAGCCTCCTGCTCCATCCCCTTGTCCAATGGCCTCCTCGTTCTCTGATTTCAGGCTGGCAGGGATGGAGCTTGCAATGTGAGGAGGAGGTTCTCCCAGTCTTGGAAAGACTTAGGTTATGTGAGGGACTTTCCATGGTTAGGAGACCCTCGAGGTCAAGATTTCCTTCTGTGCTTAACACAAGCTTTCCTGTCCCCTCCATTTTCATTTTATGACCTCCATGACCTACAAGGAACACCCAGGGATTTCAAATGTGCTCACATTCTTATTCTTCAATTGGAGGAGAAAATTCCCACAGATGGGGACTAGACCTCTGCTCCCAAGTCTGATCCTGTATCATGGGTGAGGTGGCTGGCTCAATTCTGACTCCATGGGTTGGGAAGATTGTGTGGAGAAGGTGCCTGAGAGCCCTGTTCTGAGTCAGGGTAAACCATGTCACTTAGAGTTGATGATGCTCTTTTGCTTACTCTTCTCAAGGTTCAAAATACAAATGTCGCCTGAGCGTGGTGGCTCACACCTATGATGCCAGCACTGAGTAGGGAGAGGCAAGTATGTAGTATGAGATTGAGCCGATCCCAAGTAGTGGAAAGAGAAAACTAAAGATGAGAAGAAGATACAAACAGAGACTAGAGAAGCTGCAAAGAAAGCTGATGCACCTAAAGTTGGTTTCTTCAAAAATGATTTACAACATTCGCAACCTTTTCCCAGATTAACTTTGCAAAAAGGAGAGGGATATTTAATACATTTGAGACCTCATCATTCATTCTCAAGATATGAAGAATTTCAAGAGCACTGGGTAGCTATTTGCTAACTGTTGTGTGGCCTAGATGCAATGGATAAATCCCTACAAACTGGATTCTTTAGAGATGGAAGTGTGAAGAAACAAAATCAATAGCTCTATAACCAATAAGATTGAATCACAAAAATTGACAAAATTTCACCAACCTTTGATAATAAAACACTGAAACTGGAATAGAAGTCCAGCTTAGATGTAACAAAGGCCATACATGAAACCCACAGCCCAACATCATATTCAGGTGGGAGACTGACAGCTTTCCTCTCTAAGATTAGGGAGACACATGATGCTGCTGTAACCACTTCTGTTCAAGAAGACTCTTGGGAGTGCTAACAGAGCCATTTGGGAGACACAATGAACTAAGGTGCAGTTATGAGATTCAAAAGATATCTGTAGATGACAGGTACTTGTTCCTAGAAAATCTAAACATCTACAGAAAGTTCTTAGAATAAATGAGCAAACTAGCAATGGTTGGCTAATGAAATGAACATGCCCAAGTGAGCTGTATTTCTGTATACTACTACTGACCATGATCAATTTGATTTCATTATTTTCCTGGAAGTAGTGGTGCTTGAACCTAGGGCCTCCTGCATGCCAGAGTGCTCAGCCCTGAAGATAGTCCCACCTTAATAGTGAACAACTGGAAAGGAAATGAAGAAAGTTTTTATTTAAGAAAGAACCAAAAAGAATAAAGAACTTAGAATTAACTCCACCAAGGAGATAAAAGACTTGGCACTCAAGCAAACTACTAATAGAGATGATGAAAGAAACAAGAAATGAAGCCATTGGGGTTGATTGGGTTTGGAAGACTTAATCTCATTATTACTGTTGTTCTGCAGTACTGGGATTGAACCCAGGGCTTTGTTGCATGGTGAGCAATGCACTACCACTCTAAGCTCTGCCTTCTAATTTTTATTTGGAAAGAGGCATGCCACTAAATAAATCAGATGGCCTTGAATTGGCTGGTGGCAGGGTCTTTTAGAACTTGGTACTCCTGCCTCAGCTTCTTGAGTGGCTGGATTTACAGGCATAGCCAGCTTGCTGACAGACGTTTTTAATAGATGACAATATCCCTGAATGTAGTTTAACAGTTCTAATGCATTCAGATCAAAACCCCAGTGGCATTTTTGCACAGAAAAGAAAAGTCCATTCTAGCTGTCCTGAAAATCACTATATAGATCAGGCTGGCCTCAAA
This sequence comes from Onychomys torridus, assembly GCF_903995425.1. NCBI lineage: Eukaryota > Metazoa > Chordata > Mammalia > Rodentia > Cricetidae > Onychomys > Onychomys torridus. Next base: position 19,152 of record NW_023412615.1, read on the forward strand.
CTCCCAGAGATCCACCTGATTCTGCGCTCATAGGACAACTCTGTTTCACACCAATTAATTCAAAAGAACCAGCAGAAATGAACGATTTTTTAACAAACATAAAAAGTGACAGATGAAATGCTGGATATGCCAACTAGAAAAAAACTATATAGATCAAGCTAGCTTCAAACTCCCAGACATCAACCTGTCTCTGATCCCAAGAGCAGGGGTTAGAGGCAAGGACCACCCTACCTGCGCTTAAAGTATCTTGAAGAAACAAGAATAAAATTCTAGGACATCCTACACTGATTCATTTTTTAGTACAAAGCTGAAAACAAGCAAAATAGTCTACTATTGATATAAAAGCAGACATACAGATCGTAACCATAGAATTGGAAAGCCCAGAACTGCTCATGCACTGGGCCATATTTAAATGAAAGATTAGTTAATATTCTAATATGTGTGTTTATGGGCACAGTTTTGCATATATATTATAATGTGTGTCAGATATGCACAGTTGGCATATCCAGCATTCATCTATTATTTTTAGGTTTGTTTCAAAACATACATTTCTGCTGGTTCTTTTGAATCAATTGGTGTGAAAGAGAGTTGTCCTATTGAGTTACAGAACTGGAAGGCATTCTTGCTGTCCATCTGACCTCTGAGACTAGATGAGTTCTGATCAGGCTGCTAAGACTGCACAATGTTGGAAGAATAATCAGTAAAACAAAGGATTTGGGAAGATGTGATATCCAGGTAAAGAATGAAGTTAAGACTTCACCTACACCATTTCAAATCATCTACATGGATCAAAGACCTAAAAATGGATCAGACGCTGAAAGTCATAGACTTTTAGGAGACAGGATGAAAAGAACCTTGAAATTGTTTTCGAATGTATTTGTTATGATGCCAGATATGCATCATATGGGACCATTTTTGCTGCTTATATTCTCACAACACACATGCATGTTTTGTACCTTAGGAGGACAGAAGAGGGTGTTGAATTCCTTGGAAAGTTCAGTTACAGACAGTAATAAGCCGCCATATGGGAACTGGAATTGAACCCCTGATCTTTGGAAGACCTGCCAGAGCTCTTAACTATTGAGCTGTCTCTCCAGTCCCATAAACCATAACACACACACACACACACACACACAACACACACTACACACACACACTCTTAGACTCACAAAAATAAAACCAGTAACCAGAAAAAAGATTCTTGTGCAAGGTGTCATGCTGTCAATGTTAGTATGAGGACAAGAAACTCAGTAATGGGCCACCAAGATGGCTCAGGTGGGAAGATTGCACATGCTGTACTTACCCCAACTGCCAACACTGTAATAAATGCACAAACAAATGTGGGCCAGTGAAATGGCTTTAGCAGATAAAGGCTGGTTCACCCCCTGAGTTCATTCTTCTGTCCCTGGAGAACTGGCTCCCACAAATTGTCCCCTGAGACACATGGGTGTGGGACATGCACACAAAATGAATAAATATGCAAAGCTAGTAAGAAACTCATTCCGGGTCCTTTATATCTATGGATTATATTTATGGATCGAAACCTTGAAGCAATCTACTTGGAAGTATCTCTACAGCGAAATCATATTAGTGGTCTTGTACTAGACACAATAAGACTAGTGTCTATACAGTATTCATATTAGGTATTGGAATAATCTAAAGAGGTTTTGAATGTGTGGGAGGGTGTAAAGTAACATGAATATTTTTACTTTTCTGAGGACTGACTGTGTGCCTGACTCAGACCATAAACTCTAATCCACTTTGCATTTGTATTGCGATATTGACATCTATTGTAGTTATTATTCACCATGTCTCACAATGGAATCTATGCTGGCCTCTTTTATTAATACAGAGAATTTTCTATTCATTTTACATACCAACCACAGATTCCCCTGTCCTGCCTCCCAACCCCCAGCATTTCCCTCCAATCATCCGCCACCACCACCCCCTATTCCCACCTCCTCCAAGGCAATTTTTCTATGGGAAGTCAGCAAAGCTTGGTACATTCAGTTGAGTGCTCTTGTACTTCTATGCCTGCTGCTTCATGCTCTCTCTCTCTTTGAGACATGGTCTCACTATGTAGCTCTGACTATCCTGAAACTGGCTACAAAGACCAGGTGGTTTGGGAACTATAACGATCCAACTGTGTCTGCCTCTGGTGTGCTGGGGTTAAAGGCATGCAGCACTGGGCTCAGCTTTCTTGATGTGTTATCATGAGATTAACATGCATCCATCAGCAAGCTGGCTGTATTTATAACTTGAACCATGGTTTTCTCCCTGTGATTTTTACCCATTATGCACTCTGTTGATAAATAAATTGCCCCACCCACAACACTATGGAGTAAGGGGGCAACAGAGGTCACTCACCTATGAATTGAAGCTGCAAGGGTCACTTTTCTTGGAACCGAGTGGATTGGACCTTCACACTGATAGTCTCCGGAATCCTCATCGCTGGCAGAGACTATTTGAAGGGTGCTGTTGTTCTCGGTCAGTCTCACCTGTTTGTGATTCCTCAGACTCTGGCCTGTTGAGAACCAATGAATGGAGTTATTAACGTCCATTGATGGGGCATTCAGGAACACAGACAACATGCCATTGTTTACGGTTTGTTGACTTGGATGGAGGGTGTAGTCACTGGATCTGTGGATAAAACGGAGGATGGGGCCAGATGAGAGTGCGCCACCTTCAGAGATTTAGTCAACTCCCAAGGTCCATAGATGAAGTGGCCCTCTGCAAGATCACATGTTTGTGTTGAAGATATGGTCTGCAAGAAGAGAGGTGAATCTTACCCCATCACGATCACCCACAGTGACCCTGACTCAGGTATTTCTGTAGATTCCACACTGGGAGCCTCTTCAACTCACCTGTCCAGAATCTCATTGTGGGGGGAATATATTTCCAAATGTTTTTGTGGGAATTCTTGCTCACACTTTCTGTGAGTGTGAACAGTCAGGCCCCCCTTTTATGGAATAGCCTTCTGGTTTTTTTTTAATTATTAAATAATTTGGCATGGGGTAAGATGTTTCTTTTTAATTAAATAAGATGTTTAAAGGCTAGACTTTTAATATGGGAGAAATCCCTAACTGAAAATTTCTGTTTGTAGAAAATTGTATTTTCTGTCCAAGGGATATGGATTAAATATTACAGAGAAGAAGTGACCACAGCCTGACACTCTAATCCTGATAATTTTTGAGTCAGGGTCTCTCCATACAGCTCTAGCTTGCTTGAAACTTGCTATGTAGACCAGGCTGGCC
>NW_023412616.1:0-3047 GCF_903995425.1 Onychomys torridus
AAATATTTAACTATGCGTTAAACTAAAAGAAACTATACGAAATATTTAACAAACATAGTAGTTTAAATTAACATCAAATATGTAACTGTGCGTGAAGTTGAATAAAATACTCAAAATACTTCGCATCATGGTTAAAATCAACATGAAATACTTTACTATGCGTCAAGTTAAAACAAAATATACAAAATATTTAACGTGGTAGTTTAAATTGAAATAGAATGTATCAAAGATGTAACTATACGTTAAGTTAAAACATGCAAGATATTTCACATCATAGTTTAAATTAATATCAAATATTTGACTAAAAGGAGAGAGATTTAAACCCCGTTAAATATTTTGTATATTTCATTTTAGTTTAACGCATAGTTACATATTTCATATAAATTTAAACAATCATGTTAAATGTTCCGTGTAATTTATTTTAACTTAATGCATAGTCAAATATTTGATATTAATTTAAGCAATGATGTGAAATATCTTGCATGTTTTCACTTAACGTATAGTTACATCTTTGATACATTCTATTTCAATTTAAACTACCATGTTAAATATTTTGTATATTTTGTTTTAGCTTGACGCATAGTAAAGTATTTCATGTTGATTTTAACGATGATGTGAAGTATTTTGAGTATTTTATTCAACTTCACGCACAGTTACATATTTGATGTTAATTTAAACTACCATGCTAAATATTTCGTATAGTTTCTTTTAGTTTAACGTGTAGGTAAATGTTTTATAGTAACTTAAACTATCATGTTAAGAATCTTGTGTATTTCTTTTTAGTTGTCGTAGAGTTGCATATTTGATGTGAACTTAAACTATCATGGTAAATGTTTTGTGTACTTTAACTTGACGTGTAGTTACATGTTGGATGTGTTTTATATTAATTTAAACGCTAAGGTTAGATATCTTGCATATTTTATTTTAGTTTAACGCGTAGTTAAATATTTGATGTTAAATTTAACTATCATGTTAAATATTTCGTATAGTTTATTTTAACTTAACGTATAGCTACATATTTCCTATAAATTTAAACTATCATGTTAAATATTTCGTGTATTTTGTTTTAATTTAACGCATACTGAAGTATTTGATGTTAATTTTAACTATGATGTTAAATATTTTGTGTTTTTGGTTCTAATTTAACGTATAGTTACATATTTGATATTAACTTAAGCTATCATGTTAAATATTTTGTGTAATTTATCTTAACTTAACGTATAGTTAAACATTTTATATTAATTTCAACTATGATGTTAAACATTTTGGAAACTTTGTTTTAGCTTAACGCGTAGTCAAATATTTGATATTAATTTAAACTATGATGTGAAATATCTTGCATGTTTTATTTTAACTGATCGTATAGTTACATCTTTGATACATTCTATTTCAATTTAAACTACCACGTTAAATATTTTGTATATTTTGTTTTAACTTGACGCATAGTAAAGTATTTCATGTTGATTTTAACCATGATGCGAAGTATTTTGAGTATTTTATTCAACTTCACGCACAGTTACATATTTGATGTTAATTTAAACTACTATGTTTGTTAAATATTTCGTATAGTTTCTTTTAGTTTAACGCATAGTTAAATATTTGATGTTAAATTAACTATCATGTTAAATATTTCGTATAGTTTATTTTAACTTAACGTATAGCTACATATTTCATATAAATTTAAACTATCATGTTAAATATTTTGTATGTTTTGTTTTCGTTTAACGCATAGTGAAGTATTTGATGTTAATTTAAACTATGATGTGAAATATCTTGCTTGCTTTATTTTAACTTAACGTATAGTTACATATTTGATACATTTTATTTCAATTTAAACTACCATGGTAAATATTTTGTATATTTTGTTTTAACTTGACGCATAGTAAAGTATTTTATGTTGATTTTAACTATGATGTGAAATATTTTGAATATTTTATTCAACTACGTATTTGGTGTTAATTTCTAACTCTGACGTTAAACATTTTGTGTTTTTGGTTCTAATTTAACGTGCAGTTACATATTTGATATTAACTTAAACTACTATCATGTTAAATGTTTTGTCTATTTTGCTTTAGTTTAACGCGTAGTCAAATATTTGGTATTAATTTAAACTATGATGTGAAGTATCTTGCATGTTTTATTTTCACTTAACGCATAGCTACATATTTCATATAAATTTAAACCGTCATGCTAAGTGTTTTGTCTATTTTGCTTTAGTTTAACGTGCAGTTGAAGGCTGGATGCGTTTTATATTAACTTTCACTACGATGTTCAGTATTTTAATTGAATGTAGAGTTCAGTATTTGATTTCGATCCCACTGTTGAGTGTCCTGTGAATATTGTTTGAATTTACCGCGTAGATAAATATCTGATGTCGATTGAAACTCCCACGCCAAACATCTCGTGTATTTTATTTTAGCCTAACGTGGAGCTAAACGTTTTACACCTTCGCATGAATTTAGACCATCATGTTAAATATTTGATGTTAATTTAAGCTTTGATGTGAAATACCTTGCATGTTTTATTTTAACTTAAGGTATAGTTACATCTTTGATACACTCTCTTTCAATTTTAACTACCGTGTTAAATATTTTGTATATTTCATTTTAATTGTCGTATAGTTACATATTTGGTGTTAATTTAAATATCATGCTAAATATTTCATAGGCTTTTTCTTAGTTTAACGTGTAGTTAAATGTTTTATAGTAATTTAAGCTATCATGTGAAATGTTTTGTGTATTTTATTTTAACTTAACGTATAGTTACATATTTGATACATTCTATTTCATTTAAACTACCCACGTTTAATATTTTGTCTATTTCGTTTTAGTTTAACATATAGCTACATATTTCATATTAATTTAAACAATCATGTTAAATATTTCGTGCAATTTGTTTTAGTTTAACGTATAGTTACATATTTGATATTAATTTGAACTATCATGTTAAATATTTTGTGTAATTTATCTTAACGTATAGTTAAACATTTTATATTAATTTCAACTATGATGTTAAACATTTTGGAAACTTTGTTTTAGCTTAACGTG
>NW_023412617.1:0-27612 GCF_903995425.1 Onychomys torridus
CGGAACTCAGGTAAATTGTAGCCTCATAGAAGGGATTTGGTTAATGATTCCTTCTGCTTCTATTTGTGGAACAATTTAAAGAGTATTGGTATAATATTGCTTGTGAAAATCTGGCTGGGAATTCTGCCAGTGAATCTCATCTGGTCCTGGGATATTTTTTTTTTTTTTTTGGTTGGGAGACTTTAATAATGACCTGCTTTCTATTTCCTTAGGGTTATTGGACTATTTAATGGTTTATCTGGTCTTGATTTAACTAAGGTATGTGGTAGCTATCCAGAAAAATGTCCATTTCTTTTAGATTTTCCAGTTTTGTGGAGTAGAGGTTTTTTGAAGTATGACTGATGATTGTCTGCGTTTTCCACAATTGTCTTTGTTATGTCCCCCTTTTAATTTCTGATGTTGTTAATTTAGATGCTCTATCTCTGTCTTTCAGTTAGTTTGGATAAGGGCTTGTCTATCTTGTTGATCTTCTCAAAGAACCAACTCTTTGTTTCATCAATCCTTTGTATTGTTCATTTTATTTCTATTTTATTAGTGCATGAGCTTGCTGTTTGGAACCTTGTGCTTACACAGGGGCACATTGCTCAGCCTGGAAGGAGGGGACTGGACATGCCTGTACAGAATCCACCAGGTTTAAATGAACCCCCAGTGGAGCCTTGGCCTTGAAGTAGATGGGAATGGAGGGTAGGGCCTGAGGGGAAGGTTGAGGCCGGGGAATGTTGGGGGAGGACAGGGGAACCTGTAGATGATGTGTAAAATTAACACACAAATATGATAAAAAAGAATTATAAACAGAATGAAAAAAAATTTTCATGCCCAATAGAATGAAAAATTAGTTAACTGTTGTAGCTACTTTCGATACCAGAGTCTCCACCATGCTAGCTGTAGTAACCAGTTACAAAATGGCAATCCCAGAAACAGTAGTAGTGGTGCTCTTCACTGTTATAACAGCAACAACAGCAGCAGTGATGTCAAATCCTCTTCAGGAGCTTGCGGATATCCATTGGCATGGACACAATTCCAGGAACATGAACCACCAAGGCCCATTATTCTTGATCCCAGCATGACTTAAGCTGGCAGCTCTTCTGGAGAATCCAACCACATGGCTGCAGTTCCTAGGCTTATGTTTATACTTGCTGTACATTTTCCCCATATTTATTCAACATAGTACTTGAAGTTCTAGTTAGAGCAAAAGGAGATCAAGGGGATACAAACTGGAAAAGAACAAGTCAAACTTTCACTATTTGCAGATGATATGAGAGTATACATAAGTCAACCCAAAAATTCTACCAGGAAACTTCTACAGCTGATGAACTTCTGCAATAATGTGTCAGGATACAAGATTAATTCAAAAACATCAGGAGCCCTCCTATATACAAACCAAAAATGGACAGAGAAAGAAATCAGAGAAACATCACCATTTTCAATAGCTACAAGTAATATGAAATACCTTGGGGTAACTCTAACTAAGCAAGTGTAAGATAAGAACATTAAGTCTCTGAGAAAAGATTTCAAGGAAGATATCAGAAAATGGAAAGATCTCACATGCTCTTGGATAGGTAGAATTAACATAGTAAAAATGGCAATCTTACCAAAAGCAATCTACAGATTCAGTGCAATCCCCATCAAAATCCCAACACAATTCTTCACAGACTTGGAAAAAAACAATACTTTCTTTATATGGAAAAACAAAAATCTTAGGATAGCCAAAAGAACCCTGTATAATAAAGCACACTCTGGAGGCATCACAATCCCTGACCTCAAGATCTACTGTAGAGCTATAGTAATAAAAATAGCTTGGCACTGTCATAAAAACCAACATTTGGACCAGTGGAATTGAACTGAAGACACTGACATTAATCCACATACCTATGAACATATAATTTCGACAAAGAAGCCAAAACTTTACCATGGAAAAAAGAAAGCATCTTCAACAAATGGTACTGGCATAACTGGATGTCAACATGCAGAAGGTTGCAAATAGATCCCTATCTGTCTCCATGCACAAAACTAAACTCCAAGTGGTTCAAAGACCTCAACATAAATCCAGTTACACAGAACTTGATAGAAGAGAAAGTAGGAAGCAGCCCTGAACACATTGGCTCAGGAGATCACTTCCTAAATATAATAGCAGCAGCATAGACACTGAGAGCAACAATTAATAAATGGGACCTCCTGAAACTGAGAACATTTTATAGAGCAAATGACATGGTCCATAAGGCAAAACTACAGCAAACGGACTGGAAAAAGATCTTCACGAACACCACATCTGAGAGATGGCTGAACTCTAAAATGTATAAAGAACTCAAACAGCTAGACTTCAAAATACTGAACAATCCAATTAAAAATGGGCCTCAGAGCTCAAGAGATAATTCTCAACAGAAGACTCTCAAATGGCTTAAGGTATTTAAGGAATTGATCAACATCCATAGTCATCAGGGAAATGCAAATCAAAACAACTCTGAGAAACCATTGTACATCTGTCAGAATGGCTATGATCAAAAACACTGAAGACAGCTTATGTTGGAGAAGATGTGGGGCATTGGGAAGACTCCTCCACTGTTGGTGGGAATGCAGACTTGTAGAGCCACTCAGAAATCAGTATGTCAATTGCTCAGAAAATGAGTATAAATTTTCCTCAAGACCCAGCTATACCAGTCTTGGGCATATACCAAACAAATGCGCAATCTTACCACAAGGACACATGCTCAACTATGTTCCTATCGGCACTATTTGTAATAGACAGAAACTGTATACAACGTAGATGCCCCTCAACTGAAGAATGGGAAAAAATATGGCACATACACACAATGGAGTACTACTCAGCAGCAAAAAACAATATTATGAAACTTGCAGGCAAATACATGGACCTAGAAAATATCATCCTGAGTGAGTTAACACAGACTCAGAAGTATAAACATAGTATGTACTCACTCATAAGTAGATACTAGATGTGATGGAAGCAATGGCAAGACTGCAACCCCCAACTCCAGAGAGGCTAGCTAACAGGAAAAGACCCTAGGAGGGACACGTGGATGACCCTGTGAAGGAGAAGTAAATGAGATCTACATGAGCAGACTAGGTGTCAGAGGGTGGTAGAGGGCAAGGAGAGGGAGATAAGAACATAGGAAAATGGGAGGGTCAAGCTGGAACAGGAAGAGAGTGGGAGGTCAGGCAGGAAGATACCATGATAAATGAGGATATCATGGGAATAGCAAGAGGCAGCGTGCTGGGGAGGCTCTCAGTAATCCACAAGGATGATCTGCTGACAGCGGTCCAGAGAGTGCCTGGACTGGTCTACTCTGGTGACTGGTCTAACAAATAACCTAGCTGTCATCATAGAGCTTTTCTCCAGTGACTTATGGAGGCAGATGCAGAGATCCATGGCCAGGCACCAGGCTGAGCTGCAGAAATCCATTTGATGAGAGAGAGGAGGGATTCTGAAGGCAAGAGTTGTTGAGATCATGATGGGAAGATGTGCAGAGATGACTGGCCATACTAGTGGAAGCCCATGAACTGTGGAATGGTGGCTGTGGAGCCCCCTTGGGGCTGGACTAGGACCTCTGGATACAGAAAATGTTAGTTTGGCTGGAACTCTTTGGGGGACATCCAGGCAGGTGGATAAGGGTCTGTCCCAGGTGCATGGGCAGGCTTTTGGGTGCCTGGTGACTGTGGTGTGAGGCCTTGTGTAGCCTTGGTGCAGTAGGAAGGGGCATGGATCTTCCTAGGCTCAGTGTGCTGGGCCCTGCTGACTCCCCATGGGAGACATTAATTTGGGGTATGTGGGGATGTGGGGTTGCTAGGAAGGGCAGGCTGAAGGGTGAGAGGAGGGAGGAGGGGGGAATCTGTGTGTGGTATGTAGAGTAAGTAGAAAACTTTTAATAAAGAAAAATGAAAAAAAACACTCATATTTGGTTCAGTTTTGTAGCATGAACAGAACAAAGCACCATGTATACAGATGGATGGGCTGAGGCAAATATATTTCAGAAAACAATTCCCTGGGTAACTCAGAAAAAGACACACAATTCTTGTACATAACTGGCATATTTTGATCCCATTTCATGTTTTATTGTCTGATACTTGGAAGTTCACCTTATCACTGTGATATAAGTCCCTTCCTGTGATCTGCCTTAGGTATATTTAACTTAAAATTCATAGGCCAGTAAGATAGAAATAAAAATGCTTTACATTTTCATTAGTATGGGGAGAAAAACGTGGAAATTTGAACAAAGTGAACATTGATATGAGAGAGATCTTAGAAATTGTGATGTAAAACAATGGCCTTGAGTCAGGATGTTTCTGAGTTAATGTTGCTATTTATTTAAATTAGCTTATAAGGTAATGGGTTCATTGGAATATTTCTGCAAGAGGTTACATTTTACTGGTTCTCCTTCCCATTTTCTAACTCTCTAGACCTCGTTGGCATACCCTACTGCCTCATTATAACTACATCCTTCCATTTAAAACGGGTCCTATTTCCAGTTCTTTAATGCTATGTGCTTCTCCCTAGGGGAGACTATTTCTTCTGTAATCAGAATTCCTTACTTACCATTTCTCCCTTTGAACATTACATAAAAACTTCTCTTACACTGAAGCATGACTTTAGGATGATTTCCAGAACATGTTTAACTCAGATTCTCTGGACGCTATTTCTAAAATGGATCTTCTTTTTCATAGAAGGAAATCAAATTCTGGTATTTTACAAATTTCATGGACAACAACTCTGCAATTTGTTTCCCGTGACAGGTGTTAACATTCTTTAGGTGCTCTTCAGAGGGACATTGTGTCTCATGAGAAATTTCCATATGATATGTGTGTGTGTGTGTGTTTGTGTGTCTCTGTGTGTGTGTGTCTATGTGTGTGTGTGTGTGGTGTGTATTTGCCTTAACTTATATCATATATATATATATATATATATATATATATATATATATAAATGATATATATATATATTTGTATAGACAGTTTGTATATATTTGTATAGACAGTTAATAGCATGATTCCTATTAAAATAGTCACATTTCCTGTCATTTATCCCTCCTTCACCCCCTTCTGTATTTACCTCTCTCCCTTTTCCAACTAAAGGCACCCCATCCCATTTCATCATTTCCCCTTCAGATCACTGGTATACTGCTACTCCTCTCCATGCTCTTCCTCCCCACACACCCTAGCATGATTGCTTTCTCTTTACCTGATTTCTCTTTTGCTTCAAGTCATGGATTCTTATCTGAAGATATGGAACTATGGCCCCCAAAAAGGGTATTGAAGAAAGCAGTACAGGACATGATTTTAACAGAGAACACAAATAGAACCCCATCACCACCATGACAAAAATGTCTGTAAAAAGGGAGTATTGTAATACAAAAAATAAGTAATGTAAAGATGAAAATGAGCTGGGGGGTGGTGGCACACGCCTTTAATCCCAGCACTTGGGAGACAGAGCCAGGTGGATCTCTGTGAGTTCAAAGCCAGCCTGGTCTCCAAAGCAAATTCCAGGAAAGGCACAAAGCAACACAGAGAAAACATGACTCAACAAACAAACAAACAAACAAACAAACAAAAAAGATGAAAATGAAGAGTCTTGATACTATAAGTTATTGTGTTCTCTTTGAAATAATTTCTGGATTGCTAAGGAAGTAGCAATAGCTACTAAAAGACATTGATTATAAAAGCTACTTGATTGAAACAATATATATATATATATATATATATATATATATACATATATATACACATATGTATATGTATATATAGCCATTTATAGCAGTGTTTATGGTTTGTTTGTTTGTTTGGTTTGGTTTTTTGAGACAGGGTTTCTCTGTGTAGCTTTTTAAAATTTATTATATTTGTGTTTTAATTTTACACATCAGCCACAGATTTCCCTGTCCTCCTCGCTCCCGCCCCTATCCCCACCTTCCCCCCAGTCCCTTCCCTCCATTCCCATTTCTTCCAGGGCCAAGAATTCCCTGAGGATTCAGTTCAACCTGGTGAATTCAGTATAGGCAGCTCCAGTCCCCTCCTTCCAGGCTGAGCAAAGTGTTCCTGTGTAAGCCCAAGTTTCCAAACAGCCAGTTCATGCACTAAGGATAGGTCCAGGTACCACTGACTGGATGCCTCCCAAACAGTTGAGTTGTCATACTTATCCAGAGGGCCTGATCCAGTTGGGGGCTCCACAGCTTTTGGTTCAAAATTCATGTGTTTCCTTTAGTTTGGCCATTTGTCCCTGGGCTTTTCCTATCTTGGTCTCAACAATTCACACTCTTACAGTCTCTCCTCTTTCTTCACAATTGGACTCCTGGAGCTCCAACGAGGATCCACTTCGACCAGTTATGGGATGAGAGTTCCAGCATGACTATTAGGGTATTTGACCATCTGATCACCAGACTAGGTCAGATCAGGCTTTCTCTTGACCATTGCCAGTAGTCTACAGAGGATGTATCATTGAAGATTTCTGGGGGCCTCTCTAGCACTTTGTTTCTTCCTGTTCTCATGTGGTCATCATTTATCATCATCTGTTATTCCTTGTTCTCCCTTTCTATTTTTGATCCAGCTGGGATCCAACAGCCTACAGAATGGGAAAAGGTCTTCACCAAGCCCATATTTGACAGAGGGCTGATATCCAGAATGTATAAAAAAACTCAAGAAATTACACATCAAAATGCCCAACAGTAAAATTAAGAAATGGGCTATAGATCTAAACAGAGAATTCTCAACAGAGGAGGCTAAAATGGCTGAAAGACATTTAAGGAATTGTTCAACATCCCTAATTATCCAGGAAATGCAAATCAAAGCTACTCTAAGATACCACCTTACACCTGTCAGAATGGCTAAGATCAAAAACACAGAAGACAGCTTATGCTGGTGAGGATGTGGAACAAGGGGATCTTTCCACTACTGCTGGTGAGAATGCAAGCTTGTACAGTCTCTTTGGAAATCAATATGGCACTTCCTTTGAAAATTGGGAATCCATCTCCTCCAAGACCCAGCTATAGTACTTTTGGCCCTATACCCTAGGAATGCTCAATCATCCCACAAGGGCATTTGCTCAGCTATGTTCATATCAGCATTGTTTATAATAGCCAGAACCTGGAAACAACCTAGATGCCCTTCAACTGATGAATGGATATAGAAAATGTGGTACATATACACAATGGAGTACTACTCAGCAGAGAAAAACAATGACATCATGAGGTTTGCAGGAAATGGATGGATCTAGAAAAAATCATTCTGAGTGAGGAAACCAGACTCAGAAGGATAAATATGGTATGTACTCACTCATAGTATGATACTAGATGTAAAAAAAGATGACTAGACTGCTACACAACTCCAGGAAAGCCACCTAGAAACTGGGATGCTAGGAAAGACACAAGGATTGCCCAATGACAGAGAAATGGATGAGATCTACATGAACAACCTATATAGTTTTTAAAATTTCTTGACTTCAAAGTAGAAATCAAAAGATATGTTACGTTATGAAAAAGGTTCTACTTTTATTTCAACCAAAAATAAAAGGCTATGGATTCATTGAAAGTTAAAGAAAATCAGGTTAGTTGGAGGAAGGAGCAATGAAATTCCTGATTGCAGACATAAAGAAATAAACCTTAAAAAGCTACAAGATATATGTTGTATATTTTATATGCTCAAACACAAATCAAAATGTCATGATTGACTGACTTGTGAATAATACATACTTTTCCCTTACATTAATACACCTATGTAGGTCACCTTTAAAAATTTATGTATTTTTAGAACAAGTGGACCTGGCATCATATAAATGAATGTCCCAGGTGGTGAAGAAAGTTAAAATGCCTCTGTTGAAGTTTTCTCAGAGTTCTGCACCCAGAAAGCTTCAGTGCTGCTGAGTGAGATTATCAAGCCTTACAGAGTACTCCAGTGAGGACTTGACCACAATCCTGAATTCTCTCATGTCTACGAAAGTTTACCTGTGGGCCCCAACAAGAGGAAATTGTCTAGAGATCTACCTTCCCAAAAGATTGGTAACGGATAATTTTCAAAATTTAAGAGGGATTGTTTACAAGTTGTTATTGGTCGTAGTAAAAATAAAAGATAAAGAAAAGAGTTGAATTCAGAGATCTCTATCTAAAGGAAAGAAATGGTGATATATAGAAACAATGGAATGAAATGACAGATTATTTTATCAGACAGTTTTTCTGTCCCTACCCAGCTCCTGTGTCCTCAGGTCCCACAGCTGCTCAGACCCAAATGAACATACAGAGGGTTATATTAATTGTGAAATGTATGGCCTATTGGCTCAGGATTCTCACTAGCTAGATTTTACATCTTAAATTAATTCATTTCTATAAATCTATACTTTGCCATGTGGCTCATAGCTTACTGGTATCTTTACATCTTGCTTTTCATGGCAGCAGCTGACAGAGTCCTCTCTTTTTTGCCTTTCAAGTTCCTCCTCTCTAGTTAGTATGTCCAGCCTGACCCTATTATGCCTCATCATTGGCCAAACAGCTTTATTTACTAACCAATCACAGCAACATTTGCACAACATACAAAAACACATTCCCCCATAACTTCCTCTTTTCTTTGTAAACAAAAGGAAGGTCTTAACTTTAACCTAGTAAGATTACAGATATCAAGCAATAATTACAGCTATAGTATCGAGTCTATTTGTATTTTGCAAAATTAAACAATTTATTTTATCTATCCTATATTTGTGAGTCATGAATCTACTTTAATCTAAAAAACAATTGTTAATCTCAAAAAATTTACATTGGTATGGATTTTAGTTTTAGTTCATTAATACAAATTGAAAGTTGTTTTTTTATTATTATGTGTTATAATTTTATACATCAGCCATGGGTTCCCCTGTCCTCCCCACTACCACCCCCATCACCACCTTCCCCCCATCCCCTCCCCTCCATTCCCATGTCCTCCAGGACCAAGACAACCCTGGGGACTCATTTAAACCTGGTGGATTCAGTACAGGCAGGGCCAGCCCCTCCTTCCAGGCTGAGCATGTGTCCCCTTATAAGTCCAAGGTTCCAAACAGCCAGCTCAAGCACCAAGGACAGGTCCCAGTCCCACAGCCTGGATGCTTCCCAATCAGGTCAGATATTCAATTGTCTCACTTATGGAGAGGGACTGATCCATCTGAGGGCTCCACAGCCTTTGGTTCATAATTCATGTGCTTCCATTCATTTGGCAATTTGTCCCGGTGCTTTTTGCAGTCTTGGATTCAACAATTCACACTCTTGCAGTCCCTCCTCATTCTCAACAGTTGGACACCTTGAGCTCCACCTGGGGTCTGGCTGAGGATGTCTGCATCCACTTCCATCAGTTATTGGATGAGAGTTCCAACACAACTGCTAGGGTGTTTAGTCATCTGATCACCAGACTAGGTCAGATCAGGCTTTCTCTCGACCACTGCCAGCAGTCTACAGAGGATATATCATTGTGGATTTCTGGGGACCTCTTCAGCACTCTTCCTATTGTGGTTGTAATGTGGTGTTCATTTATCATGGTCTATTATTCCTTGTTCTCCCTTTCTGTTCTTGATCCAGCTGGGATCTCCTGTTCCCCTAAGCTTTCTTTCCCTCAAATCTTGCCCTTTATTACTCCCACTGTCATCTAGGTTGTAAATGTAGGTCTCATCCATTTCTCTGTCATTGGGTGATCACTGGGTCTTTCCTAGGGTCCCGTTTTCTAGGTATCCTCCCTGGAATTGTGTAGCAGGAATTTCAAATGGCTGAAAGACATTTAAGGAATTACTCAACATCCCTAATTATCCAGGAAATGCAAATCAAAACGACTCTGAGATACCACCTTACACCTATCAGAGTGGCTAAGGTCAAAAATACAGAAGACAGCTTATGCTGGAGAATATGTGGAGCAAGGGGAACTCTCCTCCACTGCTGGTGTGAATGCAAGCTTTTACAGCCATTTTGGAAATCAATATGGTGCTTCCTTAGAAAAGTGTGAATCCATCTCCCCCAAGGCCCAGCTGTAGTACTCTTGGGCCTATACCCTAGGAATGCTCAATCATCCCACAAGGGCATTTGCTCAGCTATGTTCATATCAGCATTGTTTGTAATAGCCAGAACCTGGAAACAACCTAGATGCCCTTCAACAGAAGAATGGATAAAAAAATATGGTACATATACTCAATGGAGTACTACTCAGCAGAGAAAAACAATGACATCATTAGGTTTTCAGGCAATTGTATGGATCTAGAAAAAATCATCCTGAGTGAGATAACCCAGACTCACAAGGACAAACTTGGTACATACTCACTCATAGGAGAATACTAGATGTAAAACAAAGATGACTAGACTGAAAGTTATTTTTGTAATGCTGTATGTATGTTTCTGCTCTTGTTTGGGATATTCTACTTTGGCAGCTTATTTAAAATTTAATATAAATAATTAATAAATACAAATTAATTGTCTCTATAATAGTCAAATTTTTAGTCATGTTAGGTATGTTTTCAAGGTCTTTCACAGATGTATTTTGATAGATAGTCTTCAAAAACAAAGGATTACAGAGTATGGCATTTAATGTGCTTAGGAAATTAAGGCTTTTCATCACATTGACCCACCTGTTCCTGACAGCACCATTCTATGTCAGAGAAGATGATGGATGTCAAAGAACCTCCGTGTAGAGTTTCTTTTTATGGCAAAAGCTAGCCATATGTGCAAAGACACTACCATTGTATCAATTTATGACACTATACTGTCTGAACTGAACTAGCATGATGCAAGAAAAGAGAAGCCTGGAATTTGCCAAGCCAAGGTATGTCTTTCCTTCAGAATTCCTTGCTTCACAGAAATGTCTGTCAGATATACTATATCTATGGGCAAATGATTGATGCCCCATCATTACAGAAGAACTTTGGGTGACTGTGCAGAGAATGAGATGTCCCAGTTGTTGTATAACATTTCACACTTCTGGGGGCTTTGATGGAGTTGAAGACTAGACATTCATAGTTAAAGTTTTCTTTATTTGGGTTAGAATATGAATTAGTTACCAAATCTTATACTCACCAAGATAGAATAGATAATCTCCAATGTAATTGCACTGGGTATACACACATGGGTCACTGGCTCCTATACATCATTCTCTCCCCAATACTTCTCCTCTTATAAATCTCCTTGCATGGCTCAGTATGGTCATGTCTATTCTGGACTTTCCCATTTTCTCTGCCTTTGGCTATAGTCTCACACATATTTATAATAAATTTCCCCCTCCAGCATATCAAGTCAAGTTTTTTTCCTTTATTGTTTCTTTTTTCAATAATATACTTTATACATATGAATTATATACTATGTAAAATATGGTAATATATAAAATAAATTATAAGATTAAAAAATGAAGAACTCTGAAAAGATATTATGATAGAAGGAACCTGTATAGATGTCATTGATTTTGGATTATTTTTTGACATCCAGTTCTGGATTTCCAGACTAATTGTTTTTCTATGAGCAAGGGGCATTAAGATTATGATGGGAAATCCTACAGGGAGAACCAAAGAAAGATAGTTGGAATACATGAACTTTAGACCAACAACTGTGGAGGCTCCATGTGACCCGACTAGGCCCTCTTCATAAACAAGACACTTAACGTAACTTGATCTGAATAAGGGGTTCATTGGCAGTAGGATCTGTATCCAATCCTGATGAGCAGCCTAATCTTAAAACTAGTTTATACTCCCTTGCTTTTTAGCCATTTCCATTGTTAATCAGATCTGCCTCCTTTCCTTTAAATTTGAAACGAAGGAATTGTACTCACTCGCAGAATTACAATAATTATGTGGCACAGTTTGTTGGCTTAAATCTTTCTGACAATTCCCTGACCAAGAGACACCTTTTTCATTGTTGGAGGGGCTCACTTGTTCTTCTACAAATGTTAAGCTTAACCAAGAAGCTAAAAATTTGCTACAAATGTTTTGCCCATTCTAGCCACCTACAGTCTTCAAAGATTAAGGTCTTTGATCCCCAAAGACCTTAATCAGCAATGGTCCTCAGGACATCCAGGGGAATATGGGGAGTATTATAGCAATCTGGGCACTTTCTATGGATACACCAAGCACATTCTGACCTACAGAGGTCACCTCTAAGTTTGACCAGTCCTTCTAACTCGACCTTAAGGCACAGATGTTGGCATGGAGAACATATGGAGCACAGACAAATAATCTTTTCTTCCCATTTGTTTAAAAATACCCAGTTGCTGTGGTTAGATTATATCTCATTCCAAAAAATGGTTGCAGTATTCACAGGATCTATTGATGATCATTTGGCAAAACAGAAGATGTTAGCAGAACTCTCTACACTTCCAATAAAGATACAGCCCCATGCAGTCCCCTCCTTCACTCCCATCCCTCATGTAACCCTGGCCTCTTCAGAGTTCAAAAAAATCAGATATGGTGTTCTTATCCAGCATCCGGGCTCCAAAGATGTTACATATGGTATGCAAAAACCAGATCCCATTTAAATGGGTAAGATTTTGGCCCTTCTCAATTTTCTAGTGTAGTGTCAGAATGAGCCCATTATTATTATTTTTTTCTGACAGTCAGTATGCTGTAGAAGCATTTCATATGCTGGCCTTTTCTTGAGTCAAAGACTCACTGTCCCCCATAGCCAGCACTATGATGCTCATACAAGATGTTTTAAGTCAGAGAACTGAGCATTGTTACCTCTCACTCCAAATTACCCAGAATGTCTACTAGAGGAAATGAATTCACAGACACCATCATATTAACAGCCAGTATGGATCTTCTAGAGCAAGCCAGGCCTCTTCAACAGCATTTCCATCTGTCTCCACAGAATTTGCATAGACTTCTTCCAGAATTACTGCTTACCCAATGGAATAATTTGCCCCAGGCACGTAACGCTTTAACTTTTATTGCCCCCCTTGGGACTACGTTAATGCACAGGGGTCAATCCCTGGTGCTTGTTGCCTAATGCCATCTAGCAGATGGATGTCACATATTATGCCCACTTCAACAATCTTAAATATGTTTATGTGATAATAGATACCTGTTCCTTCTATGTTTGTGCCCTTGCCCTTTCTGGGGAGAGGCTCCCAGTGATATCAAGGCCCTTAAGTCAGCCATGATATTTAGAGGGGTATCTTGGGTACTTAAAACTGATAATGCCTCTGCTTCTGCCTCATGTAAGATGAATTAATAAGTGGTCTTATTATGAAAACACAGAGCCAGATACTGGGGTTTAAACTGAGAGATCAGAAAACCAGACAGAAGCCAGCCATTTTCTTACCACTTGGAAATCATCAGCCAAAGGGATCTACTTCCTGAATATCCATGCCTATATGCCTTTCTGTTTTGCATCTCACTTCCTCTCCCCACCCAGCTACATCATTTCCTGTCTGTGTGTCCAGGCCTCCAGACCTCTATGGTTAGTGATGGGATTAACAACATGTGTCACCATACCCAGCTTTATTCACCTGTGTGGCCTTGAATTTATAGAGACCCAGATGGATCCCTGCCTCCTGAATGGATGTATTAAAAGGGTGTGCTACCATTGCCTGACTTTTATGTTTAATATACTGGCTGGATATTTCCTCAGTAGATGGCAGCACAATATGACCTCCATGAGGATTTATTTTTTTTATTTGTTGGTGTTTTTGGCTTCTATTCTGAATTGTTTTTGTTTACTTATAAATTATTTTAAATGGCTGTGTGTTTTACTGAGAGGGAAAGTGAAAGGCTGTGTTTTGGAGTGTGTAGGAGGTGGGGAATATCTGAAAGGGGTTGGGGAAGCAATATTATGATAAGGATATAGTGTACTAAAATAATTTGCTTTCAATAAGTAAAAAAACTCAAAAAATTGAAATCATGGTATCTTAGAAGACTTGGGGCTCGTAATTATCTGGTTAAGCCTAGTTTAGCTTACATCTTTGTTTAGGTATTATGATTTCCAATTATGTCTTTTATCTATTTATTTTTTATTCATTTTATATACCAACCAGAGATTCTCATCTCATTCCTCTTCCTGCTCTCACACTGCCTCCCACACAACCCAACCTCTATCCCTTCCTCCAAAAGGGTAAGTCCTCCCATAGATGGACAGCATAGCCTGGTACATTCTGTTGAGTCAGGACCAAAACAAATGCACCTGCATCAAACATAAGCATGGTGTCTGACCATAGGTAATGGGATCCAAATATTCAGCTCATGCACCAGGGATAGAACATGTTCCCACTGCTTGGACCCTTCATACACTTCAACCTACACATCTGCCTCTCACATGCAGAGGGCCTAGTCCGGTCCCATACAGGTTCCAGAGCTTTAAGTGTAAAGTTCATGACTTCTTGAGAGCTTGATTCATTTGCATCTGTTGATTTCCCCATCATAATTTTGGCTCTCACTGCTCATAAAACCCCACATTCTAGAGACTACTCTCTACTTTATGCTCTATGATGTTCAGTATATCTGGATTTACATAGAGGTCTTTGATCCACTTTGATTTGAGTTTTGCACATGGTGATAAATATAGATCTCTTTGAATTCTTTCGAATTTTCACATCCGATTATGCCTGCAACATTTGTTGAAGATGAATTCTTTTTTCCATTTTACAGCTTTTGGATTTTTTCTTTTTTAAAAGAAATTATTATTATTATTATTATTATTATTATTACTATTATTATTATTACTATTTTTGTGTTTTAATTTTACACATTAGCCATGGGTTCCCCTGTACTACCCCCTCCTGCACCCACCCCCACCTTCACCTCATTCCCTCCCTTCCATTCCCATCTCCTCCAGGGACAAAACTCCCCTGGGGATTCATTTAAACCTAGTTGATTCAGTACAGGCAGGTCTAGTCCCCTACTTCCAGGCTCAGCAAAGTGTCCCTGTGTAAGTCCAAGTTTCCAAACAGCCAGCTCATGCACTAAGGACAGGTCCCGGTCCCACTGCCTGGGTGCCTGCCAAACTGTTCAAGCTATTCAACTGTCTCATTTATCCAGAGGGCCTGATCCAGCTGGGGGCTCTACAGCCTTTGGTTCATAATTCATGTGCTTCCATTCGTTTGGCTATTTGTCCCTGTGCTTTTTGCAATCTTGGGTTCAACAATTCACGCCCTTACAGTCCCTCCTCTTTCTTGACAACTGGATTTTTTTTTATCAAAAATCATTTGTTCATAGGTGTGTGGTTTAATGTCAGGATCTTCATTTCAATTCCATTGGTCCACATGTCAGTTTTTATGCCAATCCCAAACTGTTTTTCATTACTATAGATCTACAGTGGTGCTTGAAATCAGGGATGTTGATACCTCCTCATGCACATTAATTGTAAGGGATCCTTTAGCTATCCGAGGTTTATTTTTTCCATCTGAAATTTAGTTTTTTTTCCAAACTTTTTAAAGAATTGTGTTGAAGTTGATGGGAATTGTACTGAATGTGTAGATTCCTTTTGGAAAGCTTACCATTTTTATTATGTTGGTTTTCTGTATCCATGATCATGGGAGATCTTTTCATTTTCTGGTATCTTCTTTAACTTTTTGCTTCAAGGACATAAAGTTCTTGTCATACAGTTCTTTCACTTGAATGGTTAGGGTTACTGCAAGTTATTTTATATAATTTTGGGATATTGAAAAAGGTAGTATTTCTCTGATTCCTTTGTCAGCCAATTTTTCTTAGTGCATATGAGGGTTACATATTATTTTTGAGAAAATCTAATATGCACCTCATTTCTGAACATGTTTATCAGTTGTAGGAGTTCCCTGGTAGAATTTTTGGGGTCACTTACTTAGACTATCCAATCATCTGCAAAAAGCAGATGTTTGAATTATTTCCTTCCTATTTGTATACCCCATGGTCTACTTTTGGTGTTTTATTGCTCTATCTAGAATGTCAAGTGCTATATTGCATAGATATGGGAAGAGTGGACAGCCATGACTTATTCCTGATTTTAGTGGTATCACATTGAATTTCTCAGATTTAAATTGGTGTGGGCTGTCATCATGCTGTAAATTGCCTCTATTATGTTTAGGTATGTTCCTTGTATTCCTTATCTCCCCAATACCGTTATCATGAAGAGGTATTGAATTTTGTGAAATACTTTTCAGGATCTAATGAAATAATTTGTCGTGTTTTTCTTTTAGTTTGTTTCCATGATAGATTTTCATATGTAGAACCATTCCTGCATCTCTTGGTTGAAGCCTCCTGTATCCCAGAAGATGATTTGTTATGTGTTTTTGGGTTTCGTTTGGTAGCAGTTTATTGAGTATTTTAGTTCCCTAAGACACAGACTGCCATCTCTGATAGGACCAATATGTGTGTCACTGTAATCCTAGCTGATCATCCAGCCTGTAGGCATTATGCCCAGGGTCACAATACCTCCATAGCACCACCAATTGCAACCTCAGGTGCAAGCCAGCAAGCAAGTCTCCTACATGCAGGCCTGGCTACCACCACCCCCTCATTGAACACTATAACCTATAAGACCCTCTCCCAAACCCACCTATTCCCCAAGACTATAGCTACTACTACATCTTCTCCCTGAGATGCAGGCTCAGCCAGCTCAGTTTGGACAAAGATATAAGGTATCATTCTCCTCTCCAATCACCACATCCTCTAGCCCTAGACCCAGGTACACAACCAGTGCCCCCATGTACTTATCTATTGCAGCGTCAATTGCAGGCAAGCAGGCAAGAATCCTGAGGACAGAACTTCCCCCAACCAATGCACTCTTTATTTACACTCTGTCCCCCAAACTCACCCATCAACCAGAGACCCCATTAGCTTCTTCAGACACAAATTCTGCCAGGGCTAATTGGAACAAGAGAGGCTCCATGAGACACAGACTCCATTTGCAATGACAGGAGGAAGTGCTGGGTAGATGCAAGTACAATAATACATTTAGGAATAGAAAGAGAAATAGGGCCCTACCAGAACCTAGTGGTTCTTTCCCAACAAGACAGGAACAACACAGTGTAAAAGAGGCGAAAGAAAACTACATTTAAATGACTTTATGAAGATGACAGATACCTTTAAAGACTAAATGAAAAAAAATCCCATAAAGAAATTGAGAAAAAGACAAATAAAAGTGGAAAGAATTCAAAAGTACCTTAAATAAAGTCAAGAAAATCAAGAAAAATGAATCAAACAGGTGAAGGAAACAGTTCAACTCTTGAAAACTGAAATAGAGGCAACAAAGAAGACACAAACTGTGGGAATGCTGGAAATGGAAAATCTGAGTAAATGAATAGGGACTACAGTATGCAATCAAAATCAGTAGAATACAAGAGATGGAAGAGGAATCTTTGGCATTAATGATACAATAGAGGAAATCTATTCCTCTCTCTAAGAAAATATTAAATCCAACAAAGTCATAACACAAACCTCCAGAAAATCTGTGAGTCTATGAAAAGACCAAACCTAAGACCAAGTATGTTTTTATGTCATTTTTATCTTTCCTTTATATTTATGAAAATAAGTCTTTATTAAATGACATATCCTAAGTACAGTTTCTCTACTCTCTCCTTCTCCATGTTCCCTCTCAATATTCTCCATGTTTGCATCAAACACCATTTTATCTATCATTAGAAAACAACCAGGTTTGTAAGGGATACTTGTAAAATATAATATAAGATAGTATATGAAACAAAAGCTAATATATCACTATAGCACAAAACTACCATTTATGAGTAAGTTTCTCAAGAAAGTACATAAGAAGCAGATATAGCCACAGAGACACCGTGGTTCACACTCACAGAAATCTCATAAAACCACTTCTCTAGAAACTGTAATGCACACACAAAATAAAAAAAATATGTAATAAAAGAGAAAAAATGAAAAACTCTGAGAGGAGATAATGATACAAGGAATCTCCAAAGACCCAAGTGAATTTGTATTCTCTTTGTAATCTAGTGCTAGTTATACAGCCTCTACTTAAATGAAGTTTACATTGCCTTAGTGAGGCTCTCTTAGAGAAAACTAGACTTTCATTTGCGATTGTAGAACAAAGGGAAATAGCTACTAGGTTAGGAATGGAAGAATATGAACGCTCCCAATATTAGGCTCAATGACCACAGTTATAAGGAACCAGTGCAAGCCTTCTGGCTGTTATGTCAGTCTCTGAGAGGGTATATGTGAATCTATCTTGTTGATGTAGTTGGTCTTGTTTTATTGGTGTCCTCTATCGCTTCTGCCTCCAACACTTTTTCTGTCTCAGCTGTCACAGTGTTCCTTTGGTACTGAGGGGAGGGAATAGTTGGAGGCACACAATTTAGAGCAGAGAATTCCCAGGTCTATCAATCTCAGCAAAATGTCTGACTGTGGGTCTCTAAATTGGGTCAAATTTGCTGCAAGTGGTATCTTCTTTGACAAGAGATTAGGAAGGCACTGGTATATTCCAGAATTCAATTAGGAGTTATCTTATTGCTTTTTTCCTTTACTAGAAATGTTGTATTTGGTTTTAGTCTAGGCCCTTGTGCTTTCTAGCTTCAGGTGCTACAAACCAAAAAAAGTGTCAGGTGTGTTTTCCATTTCATGGAGTGGGTCAAAAGTCAAAACAGATGTTGGTTGGTTTGTTACTCCCCCAAGATCTATGCCACTATTGCAGTATCTTATATTCTAGGCTGTGAACCTCTGTGTGAATGTATGTTTGTGTGGGTGTGTGAATGTGAGTGTGTCTACAATGCTATATATTCTACATACTTTTTTTCATTTCTTTTTTGTTTGTTTGTTTGTTTGTTTCTTATGGTTGGATTTTTACCTGTTTGTTTTCTAAATAGAGAGTAAATGAAGTCATTAAGTTAAATGGTTGGTATTTACAGAAGATCTAGGAGGGGATTAGGGAGGAGAAAGCATGATCACAAATTACTGTACAGAAATGAATTTTTTAAAAAGACCCTCATGAACATATTCTCAAAAATACAATCTGATTGTTTTTCAATTATATTGTAGTTATATACATAATTTACTCTCTACATTATGCTTGAAAGTTTACTACTTGTGAACTATAAAATCACTGATAAAAACAAAGGACAAGATACAAGGCAAACAGCACACTTTGACATTTATGAAAATTCACAAGAAATAAGAAGATTCAGAAATGTAATTCCCAAAGAATTATATATCTTATATGAAATGTGGATACAATATGGAAAATGGGTTCTCATAAAAATGCAGGATTTACACTAATCACAGTTTCAGTTGAGAGAATATAGAACAATTTATCAAAACTGAGTAGTTATGAATGACCAAATACATGAACCATGTGGATATCTATAGTCAAACACACACATAACGATAGGATATATAGAAGCAGTATCATGAAATTGACTATTTAGGTAATTGTCTGATTAACTGATATCTGATTTGAGCTACAACTAAGGAACAAATTTTCTTCATTCTGGTCTAGTATGCAGCATTTTGCCATTATTTTGCTGAGTAATATCTTCATGTCCAAATTTTATTCACTGTTTAAAAATTTCTTTATTATTATGTGTTTTAAATTTTATGCATCAGCCATGGGTTCCCCTGTCCTACCCCCTCCCACCCCCACCTTTCCCCCCAGCCCATCCCCTCCATTCTCATGTCCTCCAGGATCAAGGTACCCTTGGGGATTCATTTAAACCTGGTGGATTCAGTACAGGCAGGTCCTGTCACCACCTTCCAGACTGAGCAAAGTGTCCCTGTGTGAGCCCAAAGTTTCAAACAGCCAGCTCATGCACTAAGGACAGATCCTGTTCCCACAGACTGGGTGTCTCCCAAACAGATCAAGCTATTCAATGGTCTCATTTATCCAGAGGGCCTGATCTAGCTGGGGGCTTCACAGTCTTTGGTTCATAATTCATGTGCTTCCATTCGATTGGCTATTTGTCCCTGTGATTTTTGCAATCTTGGATTCAACAATTCACGCTCTTGAAGACCCTCCTCTTTCTCAACAGTTGGACACCTGGAGCTCCAGCTGGGGCATGGCTGAGGATGTCTGCATCCACTTCCATCAGTTATTGGATGAGAGTTCAAAGACGTCTGTTAGGGTATTTGGCCATCTGATCACTAGGCTAGGTCAGATCAGGCTTTCTCTTGACCATTGCCAGCAGAATGCAGAGGATATATCATTGTGGATTTCTGGGGACCTCTTGAGCACTCTGCCTATTCCTGTTCTTGTGTGGTCTTCATGTATCATGGTCTGTTATTCTTCATTCTCCCTTTCTGTTCTTGATCCAGCTGGGATCTCCTGCTCCCCTTAGCTTTCTTTCCCTCAAATCTTGCCCTTCATTACTCCCACTGTTGTCCAGGTTTAAATGTGCCTGCCTTCATAGCAAAATCATGCATATAATGTAAGCAGGATGAATGTTGGGAACAAACCAAGGGCATCAAAAACACAAGGAGATATATGAAAATATTTGTGGATATAAAGGCAAAGATGCAAAATGTAGAAGTAGTGAGGAATAACTTCATGACCCAATCATTTATTCTTTCATATTATTTGAGAGAGAATGAATTTTTATAGAAATATCCTTTCTAATTTAGAGAAATAAGTAGAAAATATTAGAAGATGAGAGAATGAGGATAGATTTCATCAATAAAAGACATCAATATATACAAAATCTTAAATTGCTATATGATCTGTGACAATTAGTTTTGTGCTAAATAAGCATGAAGACATCTAGGTAATTAAGAAATCATAAACTAAGCTGTAAGTTTGACTTTTCCTCTTATGGTGCTTTGTTTCGGACATGATAAAGCACATTCATCTGACGTCTGAACAAAATAATAAAACACTTGGGGAGAAAGATGCAACCCAGGAGGCCTGCACTGGAAGCTAAGATGGAAAAGACTTCCATGGCCACCATGAGTTTCCCCTTGGTGCTGTGGTAGACAGGAAGGAAGGTGACCCACACACTGAAGAACACCAACATGCTGAAAGTGATGAACTTGGCTTCATTGAATGTGTCAGGCAGGTTCCTGGACAGGTAAGCCACAGTGTAGCTCCCAAGTGCCATGCAGCAGAGGTATGCCAGGACAGAATGGAAGGCAATAGTGGAGCCCTTGTTGCATATAATAATTATGTGACCATGTTCAGAGTAAGCATCTGAGTCAATATAGGGAGGAGAGGTGCTCATCCAAATTCCACAGAGCACAAGTTGGATAAGGGTGCAGACAGGAATGATGAAGTTAGGAGCCCGTGATATCATTATCCACCTTATCAGTCTCCCTGGAAATGTGATCTTGAAAGCCAGAACCACGGTAATAGTTTTGGCCAAGACTGTGGAGAGAGCCACAGTGAACAGGACTCCAAATGAGATCTGCTGCAGGATACAGGTGGCTGTGTTTGGATGGCCAATGAATAGCAATGGGCAGAGAAAACAGAAGGTCAGAGTGATGAGCAGGATATAAGTGAGAGCCTGATTGTTGGCCTTGACAATGGGGGTGTGGTGGTACTTCACAAAGACCCCCAAAACACCAGCTGTTAATGCAAAGAAGCCCAGGGACAAGCAGGTGAGTGCCTTCCCTAAAGGATCTTCAAAGGACAGAAATGTCACTGCTTTCTGGAGACAGTGATTCTGTTCAGTGTTTGCATAATTATTTTCTGGACACCTCACACAATGATCCATATCTGTTCAGGAATTAAAGTTATTGTAAGTCTCTGCTCAGGTTCCCCTTTTATATCAAGCCATTTCCCAGCACCATTTGTCTGGCATTTGCCCACATTTCCTTCGTTGTTCAAGACTCAATTAAAGCCGTCCTCTATAGTGAAAATTCCCAAATGCTTTCTAATCAACCATTCCAGGTTGATACTGCTATCTTCTTTGCTGCATATAAAGTGAACAATTCTAGCTTTCATATTCTTATACTTAAATATATTTCAATTAAGTGATAAAATGCATTTTTGTTTATTCATATAGTCATATTTTTTTAATTAGATTACATAAACCTAACTTGATCATAGGATCACTGAAATTTCTTTCTTGTAATGTTGTTCTCAGCCATCAGGCTCAATTTGGCAATTTCCTATGTGTTCATTGAATACTCCAGGATTTTCATTCTCTGACAGTGCTTGTGAAATGAGAATTATTGGATTTCTGAATGCTGGAAGAAATTCCTGTGTGATACTGTTTAATCACTACTAGAGAGAAAATATGTATTTAACAAATAAATAAAAACCTCTACTTTCGTCTTAGTATGCCATGGAGTACTTTTTTTATACCTTATTACTTGTAACTTGTGAATTTCATCTTAAATTCAAAAGATATAAATTTCACTGTATTAATTCCATATTTACATTACGAACATTGCTTTTCCATATTTCTTTATTATTATTATTTTTTTTTCAGAGACAGGGTTTCTCTGTGTAACTTTGCAGCCTTTCCTGGAACTCACTCTGTAGTGCAGGCTTCCCTCAAACTCACAGATTTTCCTGCCTCAGCCTCTCAAGTGCTAGGATTAAAGGCATGCACCACTATTGCCAGGTTCCTCATATTTCTATTAAAATTTTCAATATTTTTGCAATGTGGATTTTATAAGTAATTAAAGTTTATTGAATATATCATTTTCTATTACCTGATATACCTTTTATTCTAGTATCATTTGCTCTGTTAGCTCTTCAGATGTGTCTTCCTTCTACCTTCTCACTCTCAAGTTACTTTGCTTTTTCTATATCATATGTGCTTACATCTATCCATTTCTATCTGACCATAAATGTTCTATAAGCACAACCATATACCTTCATTAGTAAATGCACCGGGTATATAAGTCATGACAAATATTTTTAAGAAATTTAAAATGATTTTTATGATACATATACTTCATTATATAGATTTTTTATTTTTTATTTATTTTTATTTAATATTACGTGTTTTAATTTTATACATCAGCCAGGGGTTCCCCTGTCCACACTCCTCCCGCCCCAATCCCTAGTTTCTCCCAAGACCCTCCTCTCCATTCCCATGTCCTCCGGGACCAAGACACCCCTGAGGAATCATTTAAACCTGGTCGATTCAGTACAGGCAAGTCCTGTCCCCTCCTTCCAGACTGAGCAAAGCGTCCCTGTGTAAACCCAAGATCTAGAAAGAGGAGTGGCTGAAAGATTGTGAATTGTTGCTTTATGAACCTCCCATAAAAACTCATCCAGAAGACATTGGTTATCTTAACAAGAGACTATGCAAACTTGTGAGTTTATCATTTATTATGGTGACATGAAATCCTAACATATAAGGGTGATATTAAAGGTACGTAGTATATGTTACAGCAGCCCACACACCCAGGGGAGTCCTAACCATTACCTATTATAACAGAAAGCTGGTCCTGAGTCATTAATAGGGATGAAACTTGCTTCTTCTAATTCTCTCAATATTTGATACATTCCACGGCAGTCTATGTATTTTTTGCACATTCTATTCTCGGATACTGAGGTTCTGAATTTAGGAAGGTTTGTCCAGCCGCGACTACACCGCACTCTCCAAATACACGTACTCAGAAGACTATATTCTTGCTAAAGTTCTGTGAACCATACTTCAATTGCTCTTTTTCTGGCCCCGAACGTTGTAAATTGTTGGGTAAGCTGGTCTAACCCAGGTGCTTCTTTGGAATGTTGCCTTTATAAATAGACTGTTTGGGGAAATGGACATAAGAATTATATTGAGATTATTCGAATGTATATAAATTCTGTTACATCATGCTGTTTGGGCGGAGTATGCGCGTGAGATGGCACTCCACAATACAAGTATCCCCCATGGAATGGAGAGATAATATAACTTCCTTTCGCGAGGTAATTTCCTCATCTGTATATTTTTATCCAAAAAGCACTGTGACTTATTGAAGTTTCATAAAAGCATTTAGGATAATGTTTGTACACTGTGGCATAATTTTTGCAAAAATGCACCTGGAGAACCGAATGTATGTAATCTAATCATCTCTACATCAGTGCAAACCCTTATATCATTTTTCATGATGAATGGGTTTGCAATTAACAGAGTTAAGTGTATGTAGTCATTATCTTCCTTGTAATGTTAACATAACCCTCAGAAATTCTTCTCATGACAATGCACCCCAATTGAAACCCAGAACATCACTTTAAGTATTATTTCATACATAGAAATAGGAGACACTAAAGATTCTAAATTTATCAAATACTAGTAAGATCTTTAATACTTCGACATTCTGAAACTAAGGTATGTTTACTAATCTGACATTAGATATTTTATTTTCTAACAATAAATACCCCATTTAACAATAATGAAAAATTTTTGCGTAGATTACTTAAGATAATTTGGTTGTGATCAGGACTTAAGTATGTGGGAATTTTGTTTGAATCAAAATTCATTTAATTAATCTTTCTTTTGTTTGTTCTCTCTCTCTCTCTCTCTCTCTCTGTGTGTGTGTGTGTGGTGTGTGTGTGTGTTGTGTGGTGTGATGTGTGTAAATTCTTTCTTTTAAAAGTAACTGCAGAAGAACATGATATATTCACTTTGGTCTCCATCCATTAAGTTGTTGATAGCTTAGTATAGCTTCGCAATTTATGCTAGAGATTTGGACAATGAGGCCCATTACTTCATCAAGTTCCATTGATAATTTTCTGGGAATTATATATACAATTAGATTACATGCATTCTTTTAGCTCACCTTTTCTCAAAGAATATACAGTAAAAAATCATGCTGAAACAATTGTGGTTTTTGAATTTCACCCAACAGGGGATTTTGATGCAGAATATGAAAATATTCATCAACATCTGGGAATTTCCCGAAGCCTCAGAAGGAAGATGAAAGTTGAACATTTTCTTCCAAAAGCTCCAGAAGGGCAAGAACTGCTTTTGTCTGACTAATATGAATAGAATGGGCTATAAAGATTTACATGAGGTGGGCTGGAATCTAATATCTCATTGCTTGATATCTATGTCAATAAACTTTTGTTTGTGGATGTAATGATCATCATTACCATTACTTCAGGGCCTTCTCAATGTACAAAATAACATCAATCTTGATATAAAGATTTTTCATTGTCCTTAGTTCTAGTTAATGGAAATTGTTGATTTTCCCCTACTTTTCTATGGGTACTTATTTCCAGCTTAAAAATGGTGTCCATTTATTAAGATTTAATCCCTGCCCTGAAAACAACTGACAAAAGTATTAATTAAAGATGCCAGATTAGGAGATGTAGTGCATAGTTTATTTTGGAATTCAAGCACCTGGCAATGCCCCTGTAGCCATGGAGGGCACGTGTGCATTGTTAATTACTTTCTTGGTGTATGAAAAGAGCATATTGTCCTATACATCCCAAATACCTTTAGAACATAAATTTTTTATATGATTCACATTTGTGTGAGCTACTCAATAATGATTCCAGGAGATTCTGTTGGCAAGAGCCTGCAGAAAGTGAGTCCTGTTGTATCTTTAGTCAGGAAGTAGATAGATGCTGAACTTTTGCTCTTCCAAACTTCCTTTTTGTTTTTTTTTTTCAGTCCCTTACCAACACCAGTGGAAATGTGCACATAATTAGAGAATATCATTCCCATTAAGAGCATAAACAAATCAATCTCGCATAGAAGTCACAAGATAGTTTTATATGATAATTCCATGAATTCTGTCAAGCTTGAAAATGTAAATTAAGCAACACCGATCTGCTGGGAAACAAAGTTGCTCACTTCCAGCTGTGAGGAAGTACAGAATAGGACCAGTATGATACTACAATGTTGCCTCACTATGCTATGTCCTCAAGTAAACCAACATATTATTTTGTCTACATTTATATTTCCAACAATCCTTCAGATTTTCTGTTGTCCTTTGTGTCATTGTTGAAAGAAATTGAACTTCATCAGGGTAACTACAGCTGAACTGTAAGCAATGCAAACAAAAAAGGATCTGCAAACATGCAAATAATAAATCTAAAACTTTCTGATGTATTTTCAAATATAGGAAATACAGTTTCATTATTTTAAAAAACAGTACACTTCTGATATTTTCCTCTTTCTATATTTTACTTATTAGCTTCCTCGTTCTGTGTGCAGTGCAGAGCTGTGTTTCCAGGCTTCAGAAAATCGTACCCAGGAGGGCCAAGCCTGTCTGCTGCTTGATTGTGCCCCTTTCCAGATAATGAGATTTCCCAATGAGACAGGTAAGTGTGTCAGATACACTGGGGGAATTTCTCACCTCTTAAACAATCTTCTGCAAAGCTGTAAGCAGACGAAAATTCCTGTGAAGGAATCCTTGAGATAAGTACCGACTATTCTTCAGTTAGAATAAGAATGTTTTGGTTGATTTTATCCTCATTTTAATTGAGCTCAGGCCATTGAAACTCAGACTTGATTAATATGGTTAACTGATCTCTCTACAGCCATTTGGTTGATTTCAGTGACCAACTCTACCATCACAGAGTAAATCTGGCTTTATTTCACCATGGCTTTAAAACGCACATACACACACACACACACACACACATGCTGGCATGCACTCATGTGCACATGCACAAAACTTTTAAATTATGATTTTTTTTTGCATTTCCAATATCATTTATCTCATAGTTTAGCACATCTTAAAAGGTTGGATCTTTAATAGCCTTTAGTTCATATTTCAGTCATGGTTTTAGAATGCATAGAAGTGTTAGAATGATTGTATGTAAATTTACAACATGGAAATATCTTGAAAGTGTTTTATTTACATAATTTTCATTTTGTTTTATCTGTATCACCTCCATTCATATATGTATACCAGTAACTTGCTTTGGTGATCTCAATGTTAATGTCATCAGATCAATCTTGTAGCTTGAGTCACCCGAAAAAATGGAACCACCAATGTAAGAGTATCAGGTATGCTGCTAATATCTTTATGAAACTAAGCTGAATTGAAAATCTCAAACAGTTTTGTTAATGACAAGTGTTTGGATAAGCCAGGCATACGATGCACATCTTTGTTTCTTAGAACAATCCAGGCACTGAAATTTATGAGGACTGTCCTTTTCCAGAATCCAAGAAACATAAAACAGGATTAGTTATTGATAGCAGATGGACTGTAAGGAGCACATATACTACAATGTTTAATTTGGAGAGAAACATAAAAAGAATGTGATCACTTTAATCACATATTGGTCAAATGAGTTGGTTTGAATAACTGCTGGAATTTTTTGAATGATTATGATTTTCCTGTAACTCTGTTTTTTTAAAATATTATTCTAAAGTTTAAAGCATTCAAACTTATTTGGGTGAACTTTAACTTTGACTAATTTTAAAATATGCATAGTGACTGACTGTCCAGACCCTTCAAAAACTTAATGTGCATATAGGCTTTGTCTACAAGGAAAGCACAGTTTGTTCTCCACATGTTAGATTATCATTGAGGAAATTAGAAACATTCAACATCAAAGTACTGCATGACTGCAGTTTAAAGACAGAACACTTTGTAGTCAGAAATGAATAGTACTAAAACAAGAGTGATAAATATTTTCAAAACAGTGAATCCTGTACTTTGAAAAGCTATATAAACAGCCAGCTCATGCACTAAGGACAGGTCCTGGTCCCACACACTGGGTGACTCCCAAACAGATCAAGCTATTCAATTGTCTCACTTATCCAGAGGGCCTTATCCAGCTGGGGGCTCCACAGCCTTTGGTTCATAATTCATGTGCTTGCAATCATTTAGCTATTTGTCTCTGTGCTTTTTGCATTCTTGGATTC
>NW_023412618.1:0-22593 GCF_903995425.1 Onychomys torridus
TATTCATTTCTGCTTTAATTTTGTATACCCCTGATGACTAAGAAAGTTAAACACTGTTTACATGTTTATTGGCTGTTTATAACTTCCTCCATGAAATGTCCTTTCAAGCTCTTGGTGACTTTCTAAAATAAGAATAAAGAGCTGGGAATGTGGCTCAGTAGAGCTCTTGGCTAACATGCTCAAGGTCCTGGGTTTGATTCCCAGCAACACACACACAACACACACACACACACACACACACACACACACACACACTTTTTTTAAAAAAAAAGATTTATTTATTTATTATGTATACAGCATGTATGACTGCAGGCCAGAAGAGGGCACCAGATCTCATTACAGATGGTTGTGAGCCACCATGTGGTTGCTGGGAATTGAACTCAGGACCTCTGGAAGAGCAGTCAGTGCTCTTAACCACTGAGCCATCTCTCTAGCCCCACACTTTTTTTTTTTTTTTTTTTTTATAATCAGCTCAGTTTACTTCACAGTGTGGCCATGAGCACCAGGAGGGGCTTGCACTAGTGTGTCTAATCAGCTTCCCTCTCGCCAAGTGGTGCACAACAGCAGGTGTAGGCTACAGAAGATACCTGCTTTAGAACTGGGGACCTGTTCAAAGAAGGAAATTTAGCTGGGTGGTGGTGGCACACGCCTTTAATCCCAGCACTTGGGAGGCAGAGGGAGGTGGAGCTTTGTGAGTTCAAGGCTAGCCTGGTCTACAGAGTGAGTTCCCTGGACAGTCAGGACTACACAGAGAAGCTCTGTCCTGGGGAGGGGAAAGCCAATGGGTGAGCAGAGTGGTCCACCCACATGAGCCCAAGATCTTGGCCTGGGTTCTGAGTCCTCCATCTCCAGCCCTCTACCACCTTCTCCTCATAGGGCTCTGCAGTGTTTGACTGTTTCGAGGCTGGCCTTGGGGCGGAGGTGAGAATCTGGTCCTACACACAGCCCAGGTACCAGAAAGAACTCAACGTCACACGGCAGCTGCCTGGTAAGTGACCTGAAGCCCTGGTCCCCTAGTCTGTGGTCCCTCTGGTCACGCCCCCTCTCCCTGGCCCATCACTTTCAGGCCAGGATCTGAGCTGGTACCCTCCTTAGTCAGTTCCGTGTGCTTCTAGCTTCTGGGATTGGTGCTCTGTGCCGTGTAAATGTGGGTGGTCTTCAGGGCACAGGCAGCCCCTCTCTAGCTCCCCAAGGGTTGGGTTGCCTCCCTTCTTGCCCTGGTCCTCAGCCCCACTGGAGGTTTTCTGTGATCTCTCCCCAGACTGCAGGGGTCTTGAAGTCCGGGACAGCATCCAGAGCTGCTGGGGTAGGGGCTAGGGACAGTGGGCTGGGAGGAGGGAGGAGAAGGGTCTGGAGTCCACACAGTGCATACTTGGGCTTGACTTCAGTTCTGGGATGCCAGTTCCAAAGTCACAGGACATGCTCCATCATTCATTCATTCACTCATTCCACTGTAGTAGTTATTTCATCTATGCCAGACATTGGAAATATAAAAACGAATCTTTTTCTTATAAAAATGTTCACTGGGAACATATAGTGGGCCAAAGCACTGTCAAGATTATGGTGCCTTCTTCATAGACCAAAGTGGAAACCATATTAAACCCGAAACAGGAACCCAGAAAGTCAAGATTTTGATGTTACTTTTTTTTTTTTCTTTTCAAGACAGGGTTTCTCCTGGCTGTCCTCTGTAGACCGGGCTGGCCTTGAACTCACAGAGATCTGCCTGCCTCTGTCTCCTGAGTGCTGGGACTAAAGTCGTGCGCTGCCACCCAGCTTAACGTTACTTTAGTTTCATATTTTCTTTTAAAGAAAATTTATCATGCATTTATAGCATATACAAAAAAAGCTTTAAGTGCAATGATTTTTTTTTTTTTTTTTGAGACAAGGTCTCACTGTGTAGCTCTTGGTAGCCTGGAACTCACTCTAAAGACCAGGCAGGTCTCATGTTCCCACAGATCTACCTGTTTGCCTTCCAAGTGCGAGAATTGAATGTGGCCATTGTGTCCAGCCAAGTGCACTGGTTTTAATGTCTAGTTCACTGAAATGGCTGTGTAGTTAGGTTGTTTTGGATTTGACAGGATCTTGCAGGTTGTCTACACAAGACTTGAACTTGCAATCCTTCTGCCTTAGTGGAGGCTGCAGGTGTGCGTCATCACATCAGGCCAGTTGTGTTAGTGTTTACATGTGTACAAACTTCTACAGCTAGCACAAGACAAGATGAAGGCGTAAATTCTGTGGCAGTTTTTTTTTCTTGTTTTTTTTGTTTGTTTGTTTGTTTGTTTTGTTTTGTTTTGTTTTGTTTTGTTTGGAGACAGGGTTTCTCTGTCCTGGAGCTTGCTCTGTAGACCAGGCTGGCCTCAAACTCACAAAGATCCGCCTGCCTCTGCCTCTCGAATGCTGGGATTAAAGGCGTGCGCTGCCACCGCCCGGCTGTGGCAGTTTTTAAACTATGAAATCTTCTCCGATTTCTTCTTTTCAACTCCGTTTTCTTTTTGGCCTTCCTCTTTGGCACTCCATGAAGTTCCGCAGGCACCAGTTTTGAAAACAGAACACACCAGGCATCTCATCTTGTCACTTGGTGGTGATTGCTTTCCTTACGCAACAACTACTGTCTGGATAATTACTCTGTACAAGACATAGTTATAGAGTAAATTAACAAGCAAACTTGATAAAACCTCCATCCTTAAGGAGCTGGGAATTGGGGTTTGAGGAAGGTTGAGGGAAGATCCAATAAATCTGTGTAGATGTAAAGTATACTGTAAGGTAGATGGCGACTAGAGTTACGGAGAAAATTCAAGGGAGAGGGTGGGAAGGCTGAGGGCTGCAGCAGCGAGATATCCTCACAGAGGTGAGGATGCGAAGGAGGAACCCTGTATTTGAGAGTCGGGAGTTCCACAGGGACAGCACAGCCCTGCAAAGGCCCTGGAGCAAGAGCAAGGGCCAGTGTGCTGAAGGAATACGAAGGAGCCTCATATGTTTGCAGCCAAGTGTTCAAGACACGAGTACTAACAGATGAGGCTAGAGAGGTCAGAAACTAGGCCGGGTTAAGGTCTTGCAAGCTGTTCCAAGGACTTTGACAGGCATTAGTACGTGGAGCATAAGTGGAGTCTAGGGAAAGTATGGGCATTAAGGAGGTAGCAGGATTCTACTGGCTGCAGAGGAAGAAGAGTTGTCCAAGCTGGAGCCTCTGTGGGTTTGGCTTTGGGCTTGTGGCTGGGGACAAAGCCTGGTATGAGATGGGGGATACAGTCTGTCCCCCAAGGGCCTCCTCGTCTGAGGGTTTGATGGAATTTCCAATGGGACAGTTGGTGAGTGTGGCCCAGGCTCGGCTGTGTAGAAGGGCAAAGGGGGTCTGAACTTCTCTCCTCTCTGCTCCCACTAGCCCTGCCCTGGCTCAGTGTGTCTGCAGACGGTGACAATGTTCGCTTGGTACTGGATGTCTCTGAGGAGCAGGACTTTGGCCTCTTACTGTACTGGGACCAGGGTCCTCTCAAATCCCAGAGGCACAAAAACCTGGTGAGGCTTCTCCTCAGGTCCATGTTCGCCTGTGCCCATGCCCATGTTAAGGATGTATGCAAGCTGTCAATGGGGACACACCCAAAGCAGAGGACCTTGGAGGGGTGCAGAGAGGGGGGTCTGTCTGCCTGGTTCCCTCAGCTTTGGGCTTCCCTGATTCCTCTTCCTTATCTTCTCTTAACTCACTTCCATCTGCTCATCCCACAGACTGGACCACAGACTATTACTTTAAACCATACAGACTTGGTTCCCTGCCTCTGCATTCAGGTAGGAGCAGAATCCACCTGCACATGGGGATAGGGAGGTACGGATGGGTGGCCTCAAATCTTCTAGGGTCGCTCTTCTCCCTACTCTGAGGTAGAGACCATGGCCCCTTTGGTTGGCTGGCTTTACTCTTGCCGTCCTGTGCCTTCTGCTTGTTATGTGTCCAGAATGCTCCTGGGGTCCTTTATCCATAGAGACTGTTCCTTACGGCTCACGGCTCAAATGTCACCTCTTCTTCCCCTGTTCTTCTAGTTCCCTCTTGGTGTTCCTGTGAAGGGTAGGACATGCGCTATGTACTTAAAGAACTTGAATCCTTCTTGCCATTTACTGGCTGGTATGACCTTGGGCAAGCCACTGCCTTTCTGAGTCTGCTTCCTATCTGTAATCTGGATGAATTATACCATTATAGGGCTGTTGTAAAGAAGGGTGCCACATCTAGGTTTAAATATGTTGACTACAGCCACTCCCTCTGATTGCACATTGCATTATTCATCAAGCCCCATTCATTCACTTGACCTCTTGCTCTTTCTTCCTCCTTCTTCTTCATCCTCAGTTCATCTGGGGCCTCTATAATGTCTCCTGTAGTCCATCAATAGCTTCTATCCCCACCGCCCTTTCCAGTGCCTCTTTGGCTTTCTGGGCTCCCTAGTTTTCCCTCAACTGAACCTTTCCCAGTAGTAGACTTTCTTCCAAGTTCTCCTTTATGAGAAGTTTGTTATATCCAGCAGAGCTGCTGACTAAGACTCACCCACCCTGCCTTTGCTCAGGCAGTTCCCACTACTGCTTCCGTGTAACCCAGTCTTCCCAGCTCACATCACCTCTTTCCCAAAGCTTCTCCAGTACCCTGGCCTTTCCTAGTTCCCCATCCCCCTTGCCCTTCCAGCTTCTCATCTCCATGTGTCACTTCCTCTAACATTTGGGCTTCTGTCTAATGTCTTTTCGTATACATAAGATGCTCAGTGAATATTTGGAGGTGGGTGAGTGACAAATATTTACATATTTTATCCTTACTATAACCATGGGTCCGTGACTTCCTTGAAGGCAAGCAAAGCCTATCTCATTCAAATACAGTAACTTTGCCAGAGTCCTGGACAGGGCCTGGCATACAGTGGGTGCTAATTGTTGATGGTATAGATGAATAAATAAATCCCCACTGCCAAACACAATGGTAACATACATGGCAG
The DNA here is from genome assembly GCF_903995425.1 of Onychomys torridus. Classification (NCBI taxonomy): domain Eukaryota; kingdom Metazoa; phylum Chordata; class Mammalia; order Rodentia; family Cricetidae; genus Onychomys; species Onychomys torridus. Next base: position 4,965 of record NW_023412618.1, read on the forward strand.
GTGTTCAGGAAATGTTTGCTGTATTTAACTGTCTGCTTTGCCATGTCCAATGCCCATGACTCAGTAGGTGCTCCCAAGTAAACATTTGATGAATAAACTAATGCATTTTCCCACAGCATAGTGTTAAATACATAGTAGGTACTTTTTTTTCTTTTTTCTTTTTCTTTTTCTTTTCTTTCTTTTTTTTTTTTTTTTTTTTTTTTTTTTTTTTTTTTTTTTTTTTGAGCTGAGGATCAAATCCAGGGCCTTGTGCTTGCTAGGCAAGTATTCTACCACTGAGCTAAATCCCCAACCCCCATAGTAGGTACTCTTAAAAACCTAGCACAGGGTTGGGGATTTAGCTCAGTGGTAGAATACTTGCCTAGCAAGCACAAGGCCCTGGGTTTGATCCTCAGCTCCAGAAAACAAACAAACAAACAAACCCTAGCATAGTATTTGATACATAGTAGGTATTCACACGTTTGTGAAATGAATCAAGATTAATAACCAATGACTCTTTGTGTATACCATACTGCTAAGATACATAGGCACTCAGTGAAAGTTGAGTGAAAAGCCAGGTATGATGGTGCATGCTTTTAATCCCAGCCCTCAGGAGGCAAAGGCAAGTGGATCTCTGTGAGCTCCAGGCCAGACAGGGATATGTAGTGAGACCCTTCCTCAAAAATAGAAAAACAAAAACACTCCCCCCCCAAAAAAAAAAAGTTGAGAGAAGGTGTTCTAAGTGCACATGGCAGTGTTTACTCAGAGAACCCACACTGCCATCTCTAGAGCTCTGTCGGGTGAGAAACCTGGTGAGTGCTTGTGAAACCTGCCCCAGTGACTGTGTCCTAGTACCCAGTAGGGTCTCACACATGATCATGGATGGTTGGCTGTGTTAAATTGACTTAAGAGACCCCCCATTTTCTTCCCAGGTGTGGCCCCTGGAGCCAGATTCTGTTAGGACCAGTTTCTGCCCCTTCCGGGAAGGTGAGCGAATCCCCTATGGCAGGGGGCTGTGTGGAAGGCTGATTTGTGTTTAATAACCCTGGCCCTCTGCTTTAGATCCCCGAGCACACCGGAACCTTTGGCACATAGCCAAGCTGAAGCTGGTGTCCTCAGAGACATGGCAGCTAGATGCACCATGCTCTCTGCGGGCCAAGATGGCACTGTGCTGGCAGGCACCAGACCAGGGTCCCTGCCAGCCCCTTGTGCCACCGATGCTCCAGGAGAATGTCACTGTGAATGTGAGATCAAGGGCAGACCCAAGGTGGAAAGAGAAAGGGGACCCCAGGGTCTCCCTTCGTGACCTCACTCCTTCCCTACCTTCTACAGAAGCCTCATGAATTCCCGTTGCTGAAAAGCCACCCTAACCTCTGTGTCCAGGTCAGAATGGTGATCAAAAACACTGGGCTGAGGGTGGGACCCTGCACCAATTCTCCTCCCAAGCTACAACCTCCACACGCACTACTGGGAACTCATGCCCCCAAGCACACACATCATACACAGACACATGAATAATAATAAAAAATAAAGTAATTTTTAAATTAAAAAATAAAAGCACTCATTCAAGGTTTAGCTGGGCATGGTGGCTCATGTCTATGTTCCTAGCACTTGGGAGGCTGAGGCAGGAGGATGTGCTGCCCGGAGTTTGAGGCCACCCTGGCCTGAACTGTGTAGTGAATACCAGGCCAGCCTAGGCTAAAGACTGAGACTGTTTCAAAACAAAACAGATTTATTGACTATATGTGCCAGCCACCCTGAGACAGACTTTATCAGTGAACAAAACCGACAACTGTCGCTACCATCCCAGAACCTATTTCTAATGAAGGCAGGTGAATAAACCGTATAACTGAACGTGTTCAAGTGCCATCCATGCTGTGGTGAAAGGTGAAGGAATGGGGAAGGGCGGAGGTTGTGATCTTCAGTGGGTGTCTGGGGGAGGCTGAGGATGACACTCCTCTGAGGTGTCGGATGAGGGGAATAGGTGTTTGAAGTGCTAACTCAAGACAGAAAGAGCTCTAAGGTTGTGAGCTCTGATAGCACAGGTGTTCTCACAAGGCCTGCTCTGAGAAAGATGGGTGACTCCTAATCCTGCAGCCTGAACCAGATGTGCCTAACTGAGCTCAGGTCCAGAGTGCAGAGCCAGCCCGATGGGCTTCCTCTTGCCTGTTCCCTTCCCTGTGGACTTCCCTGCCCCGGCTCTGGCTTTTCCTAGCGCTCTTAACTCTGGCTCCTTCTAAGCAGGTGAGCAGCTGGGAGAAGAAGGTCCAGCTCCAAGAGTGCTTGTGGGCTGGTGAGTGGGGCTCGAGGGTGGCTGGGGTAGGGGCCCTTGCAATGGAGTGAACCATGGAGGAGCTGCTCCAGGGCTGAAGGTCAGGGGGTGGGAGAAAGGCAGGTGGCAACTCCCGGGTGGGCCTTACTAGAACGGCCTCACTTGTCCCAGACTCCTTAGGGCCCTTCAAGGATGATATGCTGCTAGTGGAGATGAGAACTGGCCCAAACAACACATCGGTCTGTGCCTTGGAACGTAGTGGCTGTACAGCACTGCCCAGCAATGCCTCCACGGTGAGGACCAGGGAACCTTCCCCCAGCCCTTTCCAGCTGTCTCAACCGCGGCCTCATGTTCTCATTCCATCCCACTTCCTCTACTCTGCCATTGCTCTGCCAGGCCCAGTACTCTCTCTGGTAATTGTGTGTGTGTCCCCATCCTGTCTGTCTGTCCATCCCTTCTCTATGGCTTCTCAAGTCTCCCAGCTCCTCTTGACAAATACTTCTGCCTCACTGCAACACCTCGCACGCTGCCCCAGGTGACAATCCCCTTTCCCTTGACTTGGCAGAGAGCTGCTCACCTTGGAGAGCAGTTGCTGCAAGACTTCCGGACACAGCAGTGTGTGCAGGTGAGTTGGTGACAGAACTTGTGTCTACAGGCAAGGTTCTTCCACCCAGCATTGGCCTACTTGTTCTGCCTGCTTTGCGTCTAGCTCAGGGTAGGTAAAGGGTAGGAGCATATAGTTCCTGTCCCTCAGGTGCTCATTTCTGGCTAGAGATCAGCAAAGCAATACACATCCCCAGGAAGTGTTAGGTTCTGAGGAAGACTGTCTTCCAAGGCCCCACTTGGCACAGAGCTCAGCGTAGGCACCGCTGGAGCAAAAGCAGAGGGGCTTGCAGGAGCCTGCGCTGGGCAGGGCAGTATGCATGGCTGAGGCTAGGAATTTGAAGACACCGAGCAGATGTTATGGGGTGTTGAACACCAAGCAGGGGACTGTGGTTGTGTCTTACAGCTGTGGAATGATGACAACCTGGGAGCGCTCTGGGCCTGCCCCATGGACAAGTGTGAGTATGACAGGAATTCTTTCCATGTACCAGGAGCTGACTCTGCTGACAGGGACTACACATCACATACGTGATGCTTTGCCTGGCTCAAAGAGATCACAGAGCATTCCTTTACTCACTCAGAAACCACAGAGGTAGAAAGATGGTTCAGCCGGTAAAGGCACTTGCCACCAAACCTGACAACCTGAGTTCCCTGGGACCCATATGAACTGACTGCCTTGAGTTGTCCTCTGACCTCCACACATGAGTTATGGCACTTGGAGGGACAGAGACACAGAGACCGAGAACACACTTTCAGGGATCCCAGCCCTCACCAGCCTAAGTCTAAAAGGACTTAGCCGAGAGCGCTGAGTAAGTCTGAGCTTTTGAATGTTTGCAAGTGTGATCTTACAATCGTGGGAGCCATCGAAGCACTAAGCAGTATAAGCAGGGTTCAGTGCGGTCTAGATGGGATGAAGGGTCCGGGGGAAAGGTCCCAGCCTCACTGTGAAGTCTGACCTAGGTAAAGGGAGTCGAGCTGCATTATTTTAAGACTGTGGAGCACATTTCTGAGAGTTTCCAAGACAGTCAGTGTGGTTAGAGGGTCTTGGGAGGAAGATGGGAGGCCCAGGAGGGATGTGGGATTTTATGTTCCCAGCAACACCAGCTTCCTCAAGGGTTAGAATAAAGCTGTTTTAAACAGATCTTGGTGGATACCCAGAGTGAATGGACTGAAGTCAGAAAGGTGGGGGCCTCATCAGAAGGCTAAGACTGCAAGGTTAAGGGCCTGCCACCCGCTTACGGGATATCAGCTGACATTTAAACACTTACAAGGCCTGGCATTGTTATGTATTTTACGTGCAACCCTATGCACTTGGTACCATTATCCCAAATTTACAGGCACGAGAATTGAGGTAGGTCACCCAGATAGATGGAGCTCTTTCAGTGCATAGGCTCTGACACTGTGACTTTGGGGCAATTCACTTCAAGTCTATAGGCCTCAGTTTCCCTCCTCCGTGAAGCGGAGTGAGTTGTAAGGTTTCTAACTAGCCCATTCTTCCCCTGTCTATCCCAGACATCCATAAGCGCTGGGTCCTGGTGTGGCTGGTCTGCCTTCTCTTGGTCGCTGCGCTTTTCTTCCTTCTCCTTCTAAAAAAGGACCGCGTGAAAGGTGAGCACTTCCCTGTCCCGGTTTCCCAGGGATAGCTTTAAAGGGTGATGCTCGTCTCGAGTGGGTGGAGGGAAGGCAGGTCCAGGCTCACCCTCACGGGCTCTGCTTTCCCAACAGCGGCCCCCAGGGCCCGCACAGCCTTGCTCCTCCACTCCGCCGACGGAGCGGGCTACGAGCGTCTGGTGGGCGCGCTGGCGTCAGCGTTGAGCAAGCTGCCGCTGCGCGTGGCCGTGGACCTGTGGAGCCGCCGCGAGCTGAGCGCGCACGGGGCCCTGGCCTGGTTCCACGGGCAGCGGCACCGGACCCTGCAGGAAGATGGCGTAGTAGTCCTGCTCTTCTCGCCCGCGGCGGCGGCGCAGTGCCAGCAGTGGCTCCAACATCAGACGGTGGAGCCAGGGCCGCACGACGCCCTCGCCTCCTGGCTCAGCTGCGTGCTGCCCGATTTCTTGCAAGGCCGGGTGGCCGGCCGCTACGTCGGGGTCTACTTCGACGGGCTGCTGCACCCCGACGCCGTGCCCGCTCCGTTCCGCGCTGCGCCGCTCTTCTCCCTGCCCTCGCAGCTGCCTGGCTTCCTGGATGCCCTGCAGGGAGGCTGCGCCCCGCGCCCCGGGCGGCTGGCGGACAGGGCGGAGCAAGTGGCCCAGGCCCTGCGGGCCGCCCTGGACAGCTGCACCTCACATTCGGCAGTCCCGGGCTGCGGCGAAGCATGAGACCCGGGACCCTACCCTTCACTCGAATAAAGACAGACGCAGTTAGCCTAACCGAGTAGCCCTCGTGTGTTTGTCGTACGTACAGCTAGCAGAGCCATTGATCCCCGCGGCCCTTTAAAGCCGGGACAGGTGCAGCCCGGCGCCGCCTCTGGTTGGTTGGTATGGGGTGACGCAATGGCACATGGCCGTTCCTCATTGGCTGCGAGAAGGTCCCGCCCTCCTGACTGCGGCGTTGGAGAAGGGTGGTACTTTACGGAGGCAGTGGCGTTTAGGAGACTCGGCCCACAACTCCCGGGGCGGGGGCGGGGACTTTTTTTTTTTCTTCTTGTAGTCTAGCCGGGTCTGGATCCTTCCCGGCCTGTTGCAGGCCGTGTCTCCATCTTCCATAGAGGCTCTGAATTTGACCCCTTCTCTTCATATCCGGATCCGGGCTCCTCCCCCAGGACCGCCCATCCGGCTTTCTCTCGAACTATTTTGGATCTGACCCTTTCTAATTCTGGCCCCTAATAACTCACTGAGACCCTAAAACCATGGGCTGATGCCTAGCCTTTTGCCAGCGATCCCGGCCACCTGCCCCTACGGTAACGGAGACATAATTTCTCTTCTGGAATTGTAGATTAGGCTCCATTCCCTCCCAGCGCCTCAGCCTCCAATACCCCAATTCGTCCTCGTTTGTAATTACGTAGGTCTGGGGCTTTCAGCCCCAAGGCACCTCAGAACCAAACCCTCCCTCTCTTTCCTCCTTACAGCCTGGCTTCTCCAGTGAACCCTCCCCTTGACCTGTATCTGCACGTCCCCAGCCTGGGAAAAGATGGCCCCACAGCCCCTAAGGGGCCTGGTCCCATCTCTGCTCTGGGGCCTGAGCCTGTTTCTGAGTCTCCCGGGACCTGTCTGGCTCCAGCCCTCTCCTTCTCCCCTTTCTTCTCCCCGAGCTGAGCCCCATCCATGTCATACCTGCCGAGCACTGGTGGACAGCTTCAACAAGGTGGGTGCCTCGAGGGATGGGCCCATTAGCGGAGAGCAGGGAGCTCTCAATGCAAATCTGCATGGACTCTAGGCCCAATATGGGTTGCTTGTTTTAACTGTATGGCCTTTGGGAAAGGTGCTTCACAGTGCCTCAGTTTCCTAATCAATAACATAAAATAGTGGAATGTTAGAATAGTAGGCTGGGTGTGGTGGCACATGCTTTTAGTCCCAGCGCTTGGGATGCAGAGGCAGGTGGATCTCTGAGTTCAAGGCCAGCCAGGTCTACAGAGTGGGTTCCAGGACAGCCAGGGCTACACTGAGAAACCCTGTCTCCAAGAACAAAAAGAATGTGTCAGGCTCTGTACTTAAGCATTCCTAATTTCTTCCATATCCAGGGTCTGGAGAGAACCATCCGGGACAACTTTGGTGGTGGAAACACTGCCTGGGAGGAAGAGAAGTTGTCCAAATACAAAGACAGGTAAGAAGGTGGTAGGGAGGTGTATGCCCCAACTCTTAGTCTCTGCTGATTGGTTAGAATAGATTCTCTTGGGAAGCATTCGTTGTGCATATACTGGACATTAGCAGAACAGCAGTAAACAAGGAAAGCAAGCCCCGTCTTTGTGAGACTTGCATTTTAGTGGAGTAGACAAGCAGTACATGTTACCTGCCAGGTGAAGAACAGAGTTTGGGTAGGAGAGTGGGCGGGAGCCGTTCAGGATGGTCCATTTGAACAGACACCTCACTGAAGTAGCAGGGCCAACCTGATGTTTCCATCAAAAGTGGCTGGAGCAGCGTAAGCAAAAGGCTACAGAAAGGAGTTTAGACTTTGTTCTGAATGTGAGGCCAGAAGAGGGCTTGGGATTTCCCGAAACTGGGGTTACAAGCAGTTATGAGCCACCATGTTGGTGGTGGGAATTGAACTCAGGTCCTCTGCAAGAGCAGCCAATGTTCCTAACTTCTGAACCATCTTTCCAGCCTCCGGTCTTAAATGAAGAGGTCATTCACACTTAAACAAAGTACAGGAAGCCAGGGCAGCATGGAGGGAGTAGGGAGAGCAGCTGGGGCTGGCTGGTGGGTAACCATCTGCAGTCTACAGATAAAGGCAGCATGAGCTAGCAAGACATCAGTGGTGGATACAGCAAGAACTAGTGCTCACTACTTGAAATCTGAGCATATTTTGGAGGTCATCAGTTGACATGATGGATTCCTTATGGGGCATGAGAGAAAGTAATATAGACACCTGGCAATGTACAGGTATTTTCTGAGGAAGTAAGACTGCAGAGAGGGTGTGGGCAGGGGTGGGGTCAGGCCAGGCCTCTGAACACCCAGGAAGCCTCCATCTCATCCCAGAGTTCAGGAGAGAGGCAGGACTCGAAGCAGGAATATGTGAGGCCCTCCAGCTTTTCAAAGTGCCATTGCAAGGAGGGGCTGGCAAAGTGTCAGAGTTTGGCCTGCTTGTTGGATTTACTGTATTTACTCTTCTTGAGAGCCTCCCTGCCCATTCTTGGTTCTGTGGTAAAGGGTTAAACCATGGTTCCCACTAGGACAGAAAGGGTTTGTTTTCCTGGAACTCTGGCTATTTCCTCTGTTTGGAAAGCGCTGATACTAAGGGCACTTCTGGCTTTATAATGGCTTCTGGGTTCCTTTTCTTTAAACATTTCTGTTTTATTCTATTATATATTTTTTCATGTTTTAAATAATTTATTTTTATTTTATGTGCACTGTGTGAAGTGTTACATTTCCTGGAACTGGAGTTACAGACAGTTGTGAGCCACCACGTGGGTGCTGGGAATTGAACCTGGATCCTCTCTCTGGAAGAGCAGCCATTGCTCTTAACCACTGAGCCATCCCTCCAGCCCTTTTTCTTTTTCTTTCTTTTTTTCCACTTTTGATACAAGAGCTCACGATATAGTCACAGCTGGCCTTGAACTCACAGAGATCTGTCTGTCCTCTGCCCAGCAGTGCTGGGATTAAAGGTGTATGCCACCACACCTGGGTTCTTTTTAAATTTTTATCATTGATTTATTTATTTATTGATTGATTGATTAATGGTTCTTTTAAAATTTTTATCATTGATTGTGTGTGTGTGTGTGTGTGTGTGTGTGTGTACATGTGTGTGTACGTGTACATGTGCACAGCTTCAGGAGTCAGTGCTTTCTTTCCACCACTTGGCTCCTAGGGATTAGACTCAGGTCCTCGGTCTTGGTGGCAGTTGATAGCAGGTGTCGTTATCTCTTACAGCCCCCACCCAATCTCTTCTTTCTTTCCTCCTCCTGTTTTACTAATTACCTTCTCTAGTATGCTGTGTGTCAGACCCTTTCAGTACATGACAGAATACATCATGTTTATTTATTTTTAATTCCTTTTTATTGAGAAGGTAGTATAATTAATTTTTATGTTATGTATTTGTGTATACATGGTTGTGTGTGTTCACATATGTATGTGCACAGTATGTTGACTCCAAGCGTCCATTTTATTTACTTTAATTATTTTATTTTATGTATATGAATGTTTTACCTGCATGCCTATAGACCACATGCATACAGTGCCTGTAGAAGCCAGAAGGTGTAGATCTCCTGAAACTGGAGTTACAGGTAGTTGTGAGCCACCATGTGGATGCTGGGAATTGAACCTGGGTCCTTTGGAAGAACATCCAGTGCCCTTAACTGCTGAACTCTCTCCATCATCACTTATTTATTATTATTATTATTATTATTATTATTATTATTATTATAGATTTATTTATTTATTATGTATACAGTGTTCTGTCTGCATGTATCCCTACAGGCCTGAAGAGGAAACCAGATCTCATTACAGATGGTTGTGAGCCACCATGTGGTTGCTGGGAATTGAACTCAGGACCTCTGGAAGAGCAGCCAGTGCTCTTAACCTCTGAGCCATCTCTTCAGCCCCATATTATTATTATTATTAATCATTACTATTTTTTTGAGACAGGTTTCTCTTTGTAGCCATGACTGTCCTGGAACTTGATCTATAGACCAGGCTGGTCTTGAACTCAGAGATCTAGAAATCCCTCTGCCTGAGTACTGGGACTAAAGGCATGTGCCGCCATGTCTGGATGTCCCACATCATTTTTCGAAACAGGTTCTCTCACTGAACCTGGAGCTCACTAACTTGATTATTCTGCTGGATTGGAAACAGGGATCTGCCCCCTCTCTATCCAGTGCTGAGTTTACAGACACCATGCTACACTTGGCTTTTACCTGGGTGCTGGGAGTCTAAACTTAGGTTCTCATGCTTGGTGGGAGACACTTTACCAAGTAAGTCATCTCCCCAGGCCCTCGTATTTTACATAATAAAAATTCTGGGGGGCTGGAGAGATGGCTCAGTGGTTAAGAGCACTGACTGCACTTCCAGAGGTCCTGAGTTCAATTCCCAGCAACCACATGGTGGCTTACAACCACTTGTAATGAGATCTGGTGCCCTCTTCTGGCGTGCAGTCATACATGCTGTATACATAATAAATAAATCTTTAAAAAAAAAAATTCTGTTTTTGTAATATGGTCTCATGTAGACCAGGCAGCTCTCCAGCTTACAGTATAGTTGAGGATGACCTTGAACTCCTGATCTTCCTGCCTCTTCCTCTCAAGTGGTGGGAATTTCAGGGGTGAGCCACCACACCTGGTTTTCATATTATAATTATTATTATTTTTTGGGTTTTTTTGGGGGGGGGGCTGAGGATCGAACCCAGGGCCTTGCAGTTGCTAGGCAAGCACTCTACCACTGAGCTAAATCCCCAGTCCTGTTTTGGTTTTTTGAGATGGGGTTTCTCTGTAGCTTTGGAGCCTGTCCTGGACTAGCTATGTAGACCAGGCTGGCCTTGAACTCACAAAAATCCACCTGCCTCTGCCTCCCGAGTGCTGGGATTGCAGGCGTGTGCCACCACCGCCCGGCTCATATTAATTTTTTAAATTGTAAAATACACATAAAAGAACTTACCAGGCTGGGAATGTAGCCAAGCTGTCAGAGTGCTTGTCTCCCATGCACAGTACCCTGGGTTCCTTCCCTAGCACCTGACAGAACCAGGCATGGTGGTGCATGCCTGTAATTCTAGCAGTGGGGAGATGGAAGCAGAAGGTTAAGGTTGGACCTAGCTACATAGCAAGTTCAGGGCCGGTCTAGGCTACATGGCAAAACAAACAAACAAAACCCCTATAGGGACACTTAGTACATTCTCACTGCTCTATAACTATCACTGTCTACTTTCAGAACTTTCTCATTTTTGATTTTTTGTTGTGACACAGTTTCCTTATATATATAGTTCAGGCTGGGCTATAACTCAGTGACTCCTGCCTTAGCCTCCAGAGTGCTGGTGTATGCCACCACATTTGGCTTTAAAACATATTCGTCACCCCAAAAAGAAATCTTGTACCCATTAAGTAGCTCTTCTTGGGTTGGGGATTTAGCTCAGTGGTAGAGCGCTTGCCTAGCAAGTGCAAGCAAGGCCCTGGGTTCGGTGCTCAGCTAAAAAAAAAAAAAAAAAAAAAAAAAAGGAGCTCTTCTTCATTGCTTCTCCCCTCATGCTCCTGGGAGCTGCTAATATGCTCTCATCATGCAGAAACCCGCGTGGATTTTCTGATTCCTTTGAAGTCTTACATCATATGGCCTTTTGTGTCAGGGTCCTTTCACTTAGTGTAACGTTTCCTTCCGTAGCTCATCCTTATTGCGTGATATGGGCAGCACATTACTTCATTCCTTTTAGGGCAGATCATATCCCATTGAATGGACACTCTGCATTTTCTTTCATTGGTTGTTGGGCAGTTGGGTTGTTGTCTACCTTTTGCCCACTGTGAACATTGTGACTGTGAGCATATGTGCACAAGTGTGTGTTTGAACAGCTGTTTTCCATTCTTTTGGGTATGTGCCCAGGAGAGAATTGCTGAGTCATGGTGGCTCCATTTAACTGATTGCACCATCTTGCATCCCCACTTACAGTGCAGAAGGGTTTCTGGTTTCTCTACACCCTTGCCAGTGCTTGGTAGATCGGATATTTGCAGGAGGGGTAGGGGGTCTCCCCCTTGTTAGTATTCTAACCCGACCCCTGGAAACCTGCCCCTTGGAGTCCCGAGAAGTCTCCTTTAAAAATATCATAATGTGATTTGAGTCTTGTCTCCCCAGCCTGGCTATCCCAGGTCAGATTCGGGAACTGAGGACTCGGGGTTTACCAGCAGAGGTGTTATTGTTTCTATGAGGACTCGGGGTTTACCAGCAGAGGTGTTATTGTTTCTAGTTGACGATGAAAACAAAAGGAGCGTGCCCAACATGGTGGTGGGATGTAGAGGCAGGAGAGTTCTAGGCCATCCTGGGTGAGATAATGACAGCCTGATTAAAACTGTGGGGGCCAGAGGTGAGAAACGAAAACAAAATCTCACATCTAGCTTCTGACCTGGGTCTGTCTGAATGCCCCATGGGCTCTTCCTTGCTATTGTCAGAGTGTGAGGGAAGTGGGGAGCCCTGAGGGGCAGGTGGGTGGAGTGGAGTATGTTTCTAACACCCGAGTCCTGTCTGGTCAGTGAAACCCGCCTGGTGGAGGTCCTGGAGAGCGTGTGCAGCAAGTCAGATTTCCAGTGTCATCGTCTGCTGGAGCTGAGTGAGGAGCTGGTGGAAGCCTGGTGGTTTCACAAGTGAGAGGCGTGGGGGCTTCCCTGTGGGTGGGTTACAGACAGGCCCTGGTGATACGTTTTTTACTGCCAAGAGATGTTGCATGCCAGCCTAGTTTGGAGCCTTCCAAACCTAGATCTAAGGACTTGGTGTGGGTACCAGACCCCCATTCTGGGCCTATTTGCCCCTGTGCCAAGTAGGAAAGGGGCCGTGGTCATGTGGTGTCTGGGACACATGCCCACGTTGGGCTGAATTACAGATTCAGTAAGAGGTAGGCGGCTACTCGGAAGCTGTCTCAGCTCCCTCTCTCCCCTTCACCTCCTCCGCCCCTGCCTTAGGCAGCAAGAAGCTCCAGACCTCTTCCAGTGGCTCTGCTCTGATTCCCTAAAGCTCTGCTGCCCCTCTGGCACCTTTGGGCCCTCCTGCTTGCGTGAGTCTTTCGTGGTCCTCTTTGGGGGTGGGTGGAGACTGCTGAGGCCAAGGAGGCAGGCCGGGCTGTGGGAGAGCAGGGTTACTCAGGTAACATCTCAGTACTGTGTTCCGGCCTGTCTCTCAGGCATGAAATGACCAAATTGGGTCAGGCTGGGAAATGAAGCACAGGGCTAGTCTGGTGCAATGTGGCTGGTATCAGGTATTAAATAAATGTTACACAGACACACACACACACACACACACACACACACACACACACACACACACACATACACAGACACACACACCCGCCTCCTTCCTTCTCGTGTCTGGCAAGAGCTGAATTAGTATAGTCCTGTCTTATTATTTATTATTGGTTTTGTTTTTGTTTGAGGGGACACGGTTTTATCTGTGTGCCCAGGCTTTGAACTTGTAATAATCCTGACTGAGCCTTCTAGCTGCTGGAATTGCAGGCACACGCCACTATGCCAGGCTCCTTGCCCTTTTTAGAACTACTTCTGTAAATAGGCAAAGGGCTAGGTGCTGGAATGAACAATTCAGCTATTAGGAAAGATTTATCAGATGTGGTGGTGCATGCCTGGAATGCTGGTATTTAAGAGGCTGTTCCAAGTCTATTCAGATAAATTATCTGGACTTCCTGAGGAGTCCATCTCCAACACAAACAAATAGACACTGTGTGTGTGTGTGTGTGTGTGTGAGAGAGAGAGAGAGAGAGAGAGAGAGAGAGAGAGAGAGAGAGAGAGAGAAGAATATTTTAGTTTGAGGCCACCCTGGTCTACACAGTGAGTTCCAGACCAGCTAGAGCTACAGGAGTGAGAACTTCTCTCAAAAAAAAGAATAGGTAAATAAAAATAAAAATAAATGAAAGGTTTACTGAATTGTTTTGCAATAGTCTATTTCATATATCTTATGACAGAATATGTGAATATTAAAGTTAATTTTCCTTTCCAAAAAGTATTTAGGACCATGCAGAAAATAATGTTCTTTTGGATGACAGTGTTGCATCTAAGAGCTCACCCAATTGATGTCTGCCCACAGCATGTCCTGGGGGCACAGAGAGGCCCTGCGGTGGCTACGGCAGTGTGAAGGGGAAGGGACTCGAGGGGGCAGCGGGCACTGTGACTGCCAGGTCGGCTATGAGGGCGAGGCCTGTGGCCAGTGTGGCCTTGGCTACTTTGAGGCGGAGCGCAACAGCAGCCATCTGGTATGTTCGGGTAGGTAGCCAAGAGGTGTGGCATGGGGCAGGGGTAGCCAGGATACCTGTCTGCCCATCCTCATACTGTCTGCTTTCTACCCAGCGTGTTTCGGTCCCTGTGGCCGCTGCACGGGACCTGAGGAATCCCACTGCCTGCAGTGCAAGAAAGGCTGGGCCCTGCATCATCTCAAGTGTGTAGGTAAGTGGGGAACACCGGGTGGGGCCCGGACGCTACTCCCTGGCCTACACCGGTACCATCCCATTCTCATGGAACCCTCAGCCTGGCTGGAAAGGCAGCAAGCCAGGCGTTTGCAGTACAGAATGACCTGCATGCCGTGGAAGATGCGTGTCCAGACCCAGCTTAGCGCAGGGGAGAGACGCATCAGGAAGGCCTTCTTGGAAGACCTGCCACTCTGGGCAAGTCTTTCTTTTCTCCCTCCGGTTTTTTGAGACAACATTTCTCTGTGTAGCCCTGGCTGTCCTGAAACTTGCTCTGTAGACCAGGCTGGCCTCGAACTCCGAGATCCACCTGCCTCTGCCTCCCGAGTGCTGGGATTAAAGGCGTGCACCACCTTGCCTAGCTCAGCAAATCTTACAAAAACACACCAATAACAACAGCAGAAATCTAGAGTGGGCTCAGCAGTGAGATGACTCAGCAGTTAAGGGTGCTTGTTGCCAAACTGAAGACCACAGTTCAGTCCCCGGAACCCACATGGTGAAAGGAGAAAGCCTACTCCAGCAAGACGTCTTCTGATTTCCACACGTGTGCTGTGGCGTGAATGCACCCCCCCACACACACACACACGCATGCATATATGCAGGAAAGTGAGAAATAACTTTTTTCTTTCTTAAAGAACGATGAAAATTTAAAGCCTGCTATGGTAATGCACGTCTTGGACTTTGCACTGGTGTGGTAGAGGCAGGAGGATTAGGAGTTCAGAGTCATCCTTGAAGGCACAGTAGTTTAAGGCCAGCTTGTGCTACATGAGACCCTGTCTCATAAATTAAAAAAAAAATTTTCTCACATAACAGTCCTGATGTGAGTGGTCCAGGTTAGCAGTGAAACTCTGTCTTGTCCGTCACTCAAGGACCCAGGTCCCCTCCATCTGTGCCCTTGGATATAAACTGCAGGGATGATGCTGAGTCATGGCCGCCGCCTGCTTCCCATCTCAGCTCTCAGGAAGTGAGAAGGGGCTGATTGGTTTAAGGCTAAGGTAGAAGGGAATATCTCACTCCAGCCCCATCCGAGGGCAGTGCTTAGCTGCAGGGCAGACAGACTCGAGTCTCTGGCTGGGCGTTGCTCGTCCAGCTGCATGATCACTTCAGAGCTGGTTGTCAGCTTGCAGTTGCTACCACGCGAGTGAGCAGGGGCAAGTCCACCCCTGACAGTCCTGCCCTAATCTCTCTGCTAGTCCTCCAAAGTGACACTTGCAACCTTTGCCCTCTCCACAGACATCGATGAGTGTGGTACCGAGCAAGCCGCCTGTGGAGCCGACCAGTTCTGCGTGAACACAGAAGGTTCCTATGAGTGTCGAGGTGAGTGTCTGCTGCTGAAGGCAGAGGCTGGGATGGAGGAGAGGGACAGGGGATGTTGTTCCTCCAAACTGCTGCCATCCCTGGCCCCAGAGCCCTCAGCTCCCTGAGGTCACCTTCGCCTCCCCTCCCCTCCCCTCTGCCCTTTCCTCTTCAGATTGTGCAAAAGCCTGCCTGGGCTGCATGGGAGCAGGGCCAGGCCGCTGCAAAAAATGCAGCCGTGGCTACCAGGAGGTGGGCTCCAAGTGCCTAGGTGAGTCTCATGCCAGTGGGGGCTGGAGTGTGGGAGAGGCAAGGGAAGGAGGGGTGCCACATGAGTTCGGGTGGGAGTGAAATGCAGTCTGGGGTGCCGAGTGGGGAGTCATGGCAGTCAACACTGACTCCTTCCTCTCTTCCGTGCCGTGTCCCCCCACCCCCCTGCAGATGTGGATGAGTGTGAGACAGTGGTGTGTCCAGGAGAGAATGAGCAATGTCAGAACATGGAGGGCAGCTACCGCTGTGTCTGTGCTGAGGGCTACAGAAAGGAGGAGGGCGTCTGCATGAAGGAACAGATCCCAGGTAAGCAGGGAGGCTGGGCTGGGCTGGGCCAGGCCGGGCCGGTCCATAGGGAGAGCAGACAAGCACCTCCTCCAGGCTCCACTTCACTGCCCCCCAAAGAGACCACCCAAAGAGGCTTCACTGAGCCTTGGTCCCTGTGTCTGTTCTCAAGGTTGGCTTTTGAGCCTGCATTTCCTCAAATCCCAGGTAGAAAGAGAACCAGATTTGGCACCAGACCAGTCCGCCTCTCTGAGCATGTTTTCTCCTGTCCAATGGGACCAGTCCTCTGCAAAGCCTTGGGCAGCCCAGACCCTCCACCTATCAGCTTCCTTCAAGCTTAGGTGGCAGGGCCTCAGCCACTCCTGTAGAAGCTTTCTAAACAGTGAATGATGCCGTGTGCTTGGTGAGCTAGGTGGGCTTGGCAGCAGTGATGAGGTGTGGGAGTTGTGGGCACTGACATGTCACGCCTCCTCTGCAGAGCCAGCCGGCTTCTTCGCGGAGATGACGGAGGATGAGATGGTGGTCCTGCAGCAGATGTTCTTTGGTGTCATCATCTGCGCCCTTGCCACACTTGCTGCTAAGGGGGACTTGGTGTTCACTGCCATCTTTATTGGTGCCGTGGCAGCCATGACCGGGTACTGGTTGTCAGAGCGAAGTGACCGTGTGCTGGAGGGCTTCATCAAGGGTAGATAATCCCTGCCACCACTTTCGGGATTTCCTCCCACCCAGGATGCCCCCAGAGGTCATATCCCTCTCCTGCTGGACACCTGGGACAGTGGGGTTTCTTTTTGAGACTGGGGTGAACACCCTTTTACCTGCCTTACTGAGCAGCCCAGGACCCCATCAGCCCTGGGGGTTAAAAAGAAGCCCTGAAGCTGATGCCGTGAGAACTGCCTAGGGGCCTGGCAGGCATTACAGTGTGTGACGTTCAAAAGACAGTTTCTCCTTAGGGAGGTTGCGGGCTTTGGTCCCCTCCCAGACAAGAGGTGTCCCCTCAGGGGTGGGGCTACCATAGCCTCTGCCAGGTGCATGCTGACAGTTCCTGTGTGTATTCACCTCCCACACCCCAGCCACCGACTATTTATTCATCTCAGGAAATAAAGGAAGGTCTTGAAAACTGGGAAATCTTCAGTCTTAACTACCCATCACTACTACCTCAGTGAAGTTTTCCACAACCTTGAGAAATTAAGGGCTGCCATGATAGAGAAGTGGTGGGAAGGGGCTGGAGAGCTGGGCCAGTTGTTAAGAGCACTTGTTGCCTTGCGGAGGATCCAGGCTCACAACCATCCATCCTGCAGTTCCAAGGGATCGGACTCACTCATTCTTCTGACCTCCTTGGGTACCAGGCACACACATGGTATATATATATATATATATATATATATATATATATATATATATATATATATATATATATATATATATGCAGGCAAAACATTCATATACATAAAATAAATCTACAGACTTTTTTAAAATTAAAAGAAGTAGAGAGAAGATTACAGAGGAACCGGCTTCGGAATTGATCTTTCTGGGTTGAACACCAGCTGTCATTGCAGGACCCAAATAATGCACTTTCTCATTTCTGAAGTGGGCAGAATGCTTTCCAGTTAGGCCTAATGTGGGGATTACAGGAGTTGGGACTCCACCACAGCAGACAGGTTTTAGTGAGATAGTGGTGGCTGTTCCTACCAAAGCCAGAGGCAGCCTTCCTCAGGAAGGCTCTTGATTCTTGTGGGGAAGGGCTTCCTGTCTCTCCTGTAAGGGTATAGGATCCTGGCCTGACCATCGGGAGGCATGAGCCTAATCGGAAGGGTTTATTTCTTTGGCACAAAGAGGACAGTCAGTCTGGACAAGTGAGGTGCATCTCTCCATTTTGGGGAATCAGGAGTACCTGGTCCCTACTCCCCATGATCAAACCATGCACATCCACCCTGTATCCCGTGTAACTCACGGCCTCTGTGCAAAATATCTGCTGAAAAAAGAATAGAAATATTCAAAACAAAACAACAAAAAAAAAGGAGTCTGGTGAATTCAAGCCTGTCTGTCCCCGGGAGCTGCAGTCAAGTGTAGGCCCCAGAAGGCCAATTTTTCAAATGCTCAACTGTTTTGGCTCGGCAACTTCATGTGGACATTGAGGAGGTCCAGATCCTCCCTGGCGGCCGCTCAGAGCTC
>NW_023412619.1:0-2450 GCF_903995425.1 Onychomys torridus
TATTGGCATCTAATTATATTGTTTCTCTGGAAAATTTATGAACCTTCACCAATTTTGTGTTCACAAAAATTTACATTATTATGTATGATTACCTTTGATGTTTTTGTTTGTTTGTGAGATGTGTACGAACACTTAGTTTTTTTTTAAACTTAGAGCCATTTTATCCTCATTCCTAGACATGTCTGTGTTTTCCAGTTGTCGCTATCTTCATATTTCATTTTGTTTCTGGTTAAATGATTGATATAGTTAATTAATACATTGATTTTGACTTTCTAAAATCTCTGAGTTCATTGTCTCTTTTCTTAATTAGATTTGCTATCTACATGATGTAGCCTAGAGTCATTGGAGGAACATCAACTGAGATTGTGCCCAGATCAGAATTGCTGGTTACTGTGTGGTTGAGAGATTGTGTTGATTGGAGATTAATGTAGGAAGCCTCTTCCATTGAGCATGGCAATATCCGTAAGCAAGTGGGCCTGGGCTGGATATGAAAGGTAGCTGACACAAGACAGTGGCCAGGCAAGAGAAACAACAAAGTTTCTCCATGGATTTTGACTTCAGGTGCTAGCTTGAGTTTCTATTCTAAGCTCCCACATTGATGGGTTATGATACAGTAATATCCAAATAAACCCTTTTATTACCTAAGACACTTTCAGTTGGAAATTTTAATCACAGCAAGAAACAAGAAAGTTAGCACAAAACATAGGACATCACAAGTGATTTTGTTGCAGCATAGGTCCTAGGATTGATGACTTTTGAGAAATGTTGAAGATATTTAAGAGTTTTAGATGGCAAAAGCCATAGAAAGCTTTACACAGACTTAAGTGGCCAATCTTTTAGGACTGCTAAGAAGGGAGAATTGAGAGTAATGGAGTGGAGGTCAAGGTCTTAGCATTTCATTGGGAAATTGGACTCCATAAAAAATATAGCCAGGGGTCATTTCTACAATATTTTGGCTCCAAATCTTTCTTACTTTCTCCATTCCCCAAGAAACTGAGTAAGCCATAGTTAAAAGCAATGGGCTGATTTCTTAGATAAAATATTGATTTTGTTGCATGTTTACTATTGATGACTCATGCATATCTCCAGCGAAAAAGAAACAAAGAAGTGAAAAAAATCTATGTTTTGCAAGAAAATACTAGGTAGTTCAGATGGCAGTCCAGTGGTTGAAACAGGCACCATTCTCTGTTTATAGTAGATAGATTTGGAATCATTTCCTTGACTTTTCTTTGCCATCTTTGGTATATGGTCCTCCCTTAATTTCTCTGAGCCATTTGACTTCCAGTTCTTGAACATCCAGCAGTGTTGTCCTGGGCTTCCCCCTTTCTTGTGGCCTCAAGTTACACCAGTCAGTGGTTGAGCATTATACAAGCTCTGATCTGCTGTTGCCCCAGTGTATCATGCAGGCAGGACAAGTGTAGTTCAAATATTTTTTTGGCTTGATTGTTATCACCACTGGAAGCCTTGTGTGGCTACAGAATCTGTCAAGTTCTGGTTCTGTATTCTCAATTACTTGGTGTCCTCACTTCAGTCACACTCATAGCTTCCTGGAAATTTCCAGTGCACTGTATTTTTACATTGCCCCCTAAAACCTCCCATATTCCAATCATCTTTCCATGTATTCTTCTCCCTCTGTCCTTTCCTTCCTCTTCTGATCATTCCTACACCTGCTGCCCATCCACCCACAAAATCTATTTTATTTCCTCTTTCTAGGGAGATCTATGCATCCCTCATTACAGCTGTCTTGTTACTGATCTTCTCTGGCTTTCTGGGTTGCACTGTGATTACTCTTTACTTTAACTGCTAATACACACTTATAAATGAGTACATATCATGTTGTGTTCCTCAGTTGTCTCACCTAGTATAATAAGGACTCAGGAAACTAGACATGAACAAACCCAAATAACCAATATGAATGAAGTACAGATCTAAACACAGAATTCTCAGCAGAGGAATCTAAAATGGCTAAGAAAAAATTAAAAAAAAATATGTTCCACACTTAGCCATCAAGGATGTGCTAAAAATGTACTTGAGATTTATTTTTAACCTTCATAATGGCTAAGATTAATACCACAAAAACATCATGTTCTGGTGTGGAAGTGGAGTAAAGGGAACATTCCTCTATTGCTGGGGGGATGGGAACTTGTACAGCTTTAAAATTAATATGGTGGTTCCTTCACATATTAGCAATTGACCTATCTACAGACCCAGTTATAACTTTTTTGGACATATACTCAAAAGATGATTCTCCATCCTTCCCCAAGAACACTTGCTCAACTATGTTCATAGCAGCTTTATTCATAATATCCCCAAACTGCTGTCTTTGATAGTTTGTCCCTGCTTTTGGTTTTATGTCTTCACAGATTCTCTTGAATGGTTTGTTATTCAGCCTGGGTGGTATATCCATAATTAATCAGAAATACATATGAACTCATAAAATCTCGGTTGCA
>NW_023412620.1:0-11689 GCF_903995425.1 Onychomys torridus
TATGTGCCAGCAGCGACATGTTTGCTGAGAGCTGCTAGGCACTCGAAATGAGAGGAGAGACTCTGTACCATAGTGGTAACATGTGCTTGTAGTGTTGTCTGATAATTCTTCTGCCACCAGCCCTAT
Source organism: Onychomys torridus (assembly GCF_903995425.1). Taxonomy (NCBI): domain Eukaryota; kingdom Metazoa; phylum Chordata; class Mammalia; order Rodentia; family Cricetidae; genus Onychomys; species Onychomys torridus. Next base: position 127 of record NW_023412620.1, read on the forward strand.
CCTTAGTCGTTGGCATAAGATACTACGACATTGTGAGCATTGAATATAATGTTGGAATTTACCAGTGAGAAGAGAAATCCGAGATGTGAACCGAAAAGACAAGGCCCGTGGCGCAGGAGCATGCGGACGCGACGCGACGCGGAGGTTGTTATTCACCAACAATGTAAAGTTTCCTCCCTTATCTATTTGTGCTGTTTTACTTGTGGCCACTTGGCTCTCCGCAGTGCACAATTTTCACTGGGCCTGGCGGGTGAGAGATGATGGTTTGGTCGCTCACCTTGCCGTGTAGTGTTGTCAGCTGATCGACTAATACTTTAACCTAACTTACCACACCATTTGGTCTATCCTTTCTACGCTCAGTACACAACTCTTACTGGCTACAGAAGCCTATACGATATCCAATATTCCGTACCCGAGATCATAGAATTCAATGAAAATAATTACACAAGCTACACAGAGAAACCCTGTCTCGAAAAACCAAATAAATAAATAAATAAATAAATAAATAAATAAATAAATAAATAAATAAATAAAACAATGAATGAATGCCCACTACACTGAATGAATAAGTAGCATTCCACTAATAACAGGAACGTATTAACTTGATCCAAACAAATAATCTAATCTTGCCATGTATCTAAGAGCTCATAGTATTTCACAAATTTTTCATCATCAATAACTTCTAACCCTATGTTTCACGGTTCCCATGTTCTTTAGCTTTACACAATATTAAATGTATTTTCTGCAAATGTTTATGACCTGGTACTGAAGTATTTGCTAAGAGTACTTCAGATATGTAGAGTATAAATTGAAAATTGGAATTTAAAAGTATATAAACTTAATTGGCTAGGAACCCCAGTGTATTAGTCAGGTTTCTCCAGAGTCACAGAACTTAAGGAATGAATCTCTCTCTCTCTCTCTCTCTCTCTCTCTCTCTCTCTCTCCCTATCTTTCTCCCTACTGCCTATCTATCGATGTGTCATTCTATCAATATATGTGCTTGCATATAATTATATACAAACACACAGATACATATTGGAATGCCTTACTAGCTGAAGCTCAAAAATTGCAAGGTATAAATGGAAGGTTCATGAATCTAGTAGCTGTTCAATCACATGAAGCTGAGTGTCTCATTTTTTTTTTATTTGCTGGACTCCTAAGGAAGTAGGCTTCAATGCCAGTTAAACAATGAATGTGCTGTCAATGTGAAGTAAAACAAAGAATTAATACATATCTTTCCTTTTTTTCTTGTCCTTCCAGCAGAAATTGTGACACAGATTAAAGGTGTGGCTTCCAGCCTCAAATTCTGGACTAAAGGTGTATGTTATCTAGCCTCAGGATCTGGATTAAAGGCATTGTTGTCTTCTTGCCTCAAGGTCCAAATAATATTTGTACCCTGCATTTCTGAATTATCATTCATTGCAAATAGAGTCAATTGAGTTGAAAACCAAGAATAGTGATCATATTCCACAGCTTGTCAACTTGACACAATCATATCTCCTCATGTCATGATTAATTTCCAAATGAAAAACAATAACCAGGTCATAATTATGCCTAAACATAACATAACTATCCCACATAAAATTGGAAATGCATTATATATTTAGAATAGTAGCAATGACTCTTGTGGACAACTCTAGTATCTCAAACTTACATCTGATAACTGTGAAGGCAATACAGACTCCATCTCAGTGAAGGGCCACCAGTTTACACCACCTGCTGTACTCAGTTCCAGGAAGGACCTCAGGAATGTGCCATGACAATTTGAACAGATACATGGCACTTTGCCTCTGTAGACATTCTGTCTGTGATTTATGGCCCTTGAAGATATCTAGATAATCCTAATGAGTAGCCCAGATAATCCTGATCAACAAGTTGTGGTACCCCACCAAAAAGACCAACAGAATGGATTCAAATGTGTTTTCATGCTCAAAGTCTAGATCAATAGTTTCAAAAAATTGCCTTGCCCCATATCCTTTCTATCCAATCCCAAGTTGCCAAAGCATGTAATTCCCAAATTTTGATTTTTCCCTAGAAAAACCTCTCTACCCCTGGGCTCACTGCTGCTGCCACATTTCCCTTTATCAGAAGTGTGGTGGGCCAGGTTCAAGCCTGATAATTCAAGGACCCTTATGTGCTTGCATCAGAAACTTGCTCCTAGGAGGTCTCTTGGTTTGTTTTTGTTAGTTTGTTTGTTTTGGTTTTGTTTGTTTTGTTGGTTTGGTTTTACTTTTGTGGTTTTCTTGAGACAGGTTTTCTCTGTATAGTAGTGGTGCCTGGCCTTGTTCTCACTCTGTAGAACAGGCTGGCCTCAAACTCACTGGGATTCACCTGGCTCTTTCTCCAAAGTCCTGGAATCAAAGGCATTCACCACCACCACTTGGCCATGATATTCTCTTCATTAAAGTTGTAACATATTATAGGTATCCTAAAAGAACATATAATTATCTGTACAAAGGCATTATTATCAAAATACAGCACAAGCACTCATTTCAGTTATAATCCGTATTTCTGCAACTAGGCACATTGACTTAGAAGGTATTTAGAACTATCTTCCTCTACCACCCATTCTGTATTTCTTCCACCCTCTGCAAGAACTAGAGCCCATCTGGTTCTTTTCCTGGAGGAGTGACCTATATCTTCATTCCTGATGGGTCCATGCCCTTTGTATTCCTCCCTGGATTAGATTGTTGTAGTTTCCAATGACTATAATCACAGGGCACAGTAGCACCAAGAGCTCCCTAAAGGATCTCCTGCACTCCAGACATAATCCTTCTTTCATTCAGTGTGGAGAGACAGTACAATTTCTTTATGGTAATCTGTAAATATCACCCATCCTGATGATGTTATTCCTTTCTTAGTCTGGTGTTTTAAGGGTATTTGAATCCAAAAATGACAAAGGCAAAGTCTGAGTTTCCAGCTCAATGGAAAGCTTTTTGTGTCTCCTGGCAGGACAACAAATATCTCCATTAGAGCATGCAGGATGAGCAGGACGATGCTGGATAATGCAGCTCGAAGCAAGAATAAGCTGAGCTCTGCCTCTGACCACTTGTTTCCACCCAGCAAGGGAAGGACTTAACACACTGACTCCCATGACTCAATTGAACACTCCTTTGAGTCTGCCAGGATGGCAGCCCCTCACTCACCATATTGTGATTTCCTAGTTTGGCCATGCTCTCTGTTCAGCTCCCTGCAGCAACACTGGAGCTACACAGCAAATAAAACTACTGGAGACAGATTATCTTCAAAGCCAAGCTTGAAGCTGGTAGCCAGAAGGACACCACACAACTTCTGTTTGGCAGGTAGCCTGGAGGACCTGATTGGCTAGTGAGGCCTGAGTGACTACAGGATCTCCCAATATGGTTACACTATGATTAAATGCACAGCCCACAGATTCCCAATCCTGCCTTCCACCCTAGACCCAGACCTTTTCTGAACCAGCAGAGATTTGCATTTCCATAGCACTAGCCCCTGGCTCTAGTAGCAGACAATGTGATCTTCCTGCTCTCCATAGGCATTTCCTCTTCATTCTCCTGGACACAATGTTTCTAGCTAGCTTACACAGCAAACTATACTGTGTAGGGTGGAGTAAATCCCTGTCATGCAGGGGGAAGGGTACCTAGAATATTTACAACTAAACAGAGATTTAAGAAAACAAGAGGAGATATTTGTTACTTGCCTTCAACTGAGGTCAGGTGAATTGAATGGACTTATTACCTGCTTGTCACAGGGACTTCAGACAACCAGGAAAAAAAAGCAGGAACTAATTCCCAAACAAGATAATAGCCCTTTCTCCCTTCAGAAAGCTGGATTGTGGCTCCATTGCTTAAGGAGTTTTCAGGAATGAAAGTCAGTGCCAAATGTTGGCAAATGAAATAATAATAATGTATAGTCTTCATGGAAAATTTAATACTTACAGAATAATAAAGCTATGAAGAATGTCTTTATAAACACCATTGTTAGCCAGCACATCTTTCTCAGTGAGCAGGTGAAGTAAAACCCACAACTGTATTATTAACAGTACTCTATTTGAATAGAACTGGTAGAATGTATCTCTCTGTGTATATAGGAGGTGGATTTACTAGAATGTCTCAAAAACTGTGATAGATCTAGTCCAAAAATGGCTGTCTACCACATTTAAGTTTGAAGAGTTTAGTAGTTGTTCAGGCTAGACATCTCAGTTGTGTGCAGTATAGAACAAAATACCATGGAAGTAGGCTTTAATTCTGGTATAGGAAGGAACTTCTGTTGTACCCATTTTGTGACGCCCCCAGAGACCACCAGTTTCCTATGCAAGCACATAAGGATCCTTGTACTAAGGTTTAACCTGGGACAATGCATGGCAGACAAAAGGAAATGTGGTGGCAGCGAAAAACCCAGGTGTAGAGAGTTTTTATAGGAAAAAAGCAAATGCCAGGAATTGGCAACTTGGGATTGGGTAGGAGGGATATGGGGCAAAGTGATTTTTTTTTAACTTTTGTTACACACTTTGGGTGAAGGAGAAATGTCTGTTAACATAGAGAGACAAACAGATCAAGAGTACAGAGTACACATGAGTGAAATTATATGAACAATTACTAACTACAGAAAAGAAACATAGGATGGGTAGACTGGGTGTAATTTTCATACCTTTAACTCAAGCACTCAGAAGGGAAAGGCCTGTATACTGGCCACTGAGTTGAAAAGAAATCTAGTCTTTGAAATCAGGTCCAGAACACCCAGAACTACACATTAAAAACCATGTCTTCCATGCAAAAATCACCAAAAAAAAATGATAGAACAAAGTCAGAGGATTTTACTGAAGTTTCTACAAAGAGTTATGCATTTATTACAGTTCTGTTTTCATCTTTAAGAACATGACGTGCCCCAATTCGAACTGTAACATGAATAAGATTTTGCTAAAAGGCACTGCACATTGTAACAATTATAAATGGATAGATGAAAACATTAGCAATATAAATGTTGATCAAATATAATCAACACAGGGCAGGAGAGATGTTATAGCAGCAAAGTGCTCTTGCTTGTTTTGCAGGGAGGGGTGCTCAATTGCCCTTGCTTAATTGTAGTATAGTGTCTCTTCTCCAGAAGAAGTATTTTATCACAATTTCAGGAATTTGGATAAGAGTCTCTATTCCTTCAGAAGCTTCAGGAAAGAGGGTGAGTAGTTGCTTAAACATTCATTCTCCTTATCTCTAGTAGGAGGAACTTGTGGTCCTTTCACTAACATATGGCTGATTTCTATTCTGAAGGTTAAAGCTAGCTTCCTTAACCCAAGATTTCAAGCCACATACCAACTCCTAAGCCTTCTTTTCTCCTACTTAATCCTACATGCAATTATAGAGCATAAATGGTATCTTTTTCAATAAAATGATGTTGGCAGGCATCTCTACTGACTGAGGATGAAAGGGTAGATTAATAAACTCACTTCTAAAGAACAACAACTCATTTAAAATGTTTTACATCGATATAGATTTTAGTCTATTGATACAAACGTAAAGTTAATTTTGTTATACTGTATGTATATTTCTACTCTTGTTTAAGGTATTGTGTTTGTGCAGCTCATTTTTAATTGGAATGGATAATGAAAATAAATTAATAATTAGTCATCTATGATAATTATACTCGTAGCCATGTTAGTTAAGTCTTCTAGATATACAGAGAGATATTTCAGATAGACAGGTAATCCTCAAACACTTCAAAGGTCTACAGAATATGACATTTAAAATATTTTTAAAATTTAGACTTTCTGGACAGTGAGACATGTCTGCTCCTGGCAGCACCAATTTCTTCAGAGAGGAGGATGGACATTAAAGACACTTCATATAAATTTTATCTTTACCTTGACAAAAATAGCCATTTGGGCAAGAAACTGTTCTTGCCTAGACTGCTCGATCAACTGGACATGCAGGACCTATAGAAAGGTGACCACTGAACTTTGCTTGACACAATGGTCCTTCAGGTTCCTGCTTTGCAGAGGAAACTGCCAGACATTCTACAGGACACTGAGAGAAATGACCAAGAGTCTCTAGCCCTGTGGGCTAAAGACAAACGCCCCAACTTTACAAAGGATCATTAGATTACTGTCCAGGCTGCCAGCTGTCTCTGTCTACTCTTGCAATACTCCTGAAAAATGCTTACATCCTTCTCCCGGTTCTCAGATAATATTATATCCTTCTGAGGTCTTTGATGTGGTTAAAGACTAGATAGTTATAATTTCTTCAATTATGATAAAAGATAAGTTAGATATAAAACCTTAAACTCACAAATATAAGATAGATAGGATATCTTCTTTAATATTATAACTGTAATTCTTGCTTAATAATTGTTTTGTTATATGTAATTATACTATATAAAAGTTAAAACCTTCCTTTAAAAAAAAAAGGGGGGAGTGCTGTGGATATTGCTCTGTGTAAATAAAGTTCTGATTGGCCAGTGGCGGGACAAGAGAGAAGAGAATTCTGGGAAGTAGAAGACTGGAGAAAGACACCACCAGCCGCCACCATAACAAGATATAAGGTACTGGTAAGCCACGAGCCATGTGGCAAAATATAGATAAATAGAAATGGGTTAATTTAAGATAGAAGAAGTAGATAACAAAAAGCCAGCCACAGCCATACAGTTTCTAAACAATGTAAGTTTCTGTGTGCTTACTTGGTTGGTTCTGAGTGACTGTAGGACTGGCGGGTAAGAGAGATTTTTCCTGACTATGGGCCAGGCAAGAAAACTCTAACTACATGGATATCCCAGCCAGGCTGAATAACAAACAACTCAAGAGAATCTCTGAAGACATTAAAGCAAAAGCAGGGACAAACTCTCAAAGACAGCAGTTTGGGGATATTATGAATAAAGCTGCCATGAACGTAGTTGAGCAAATGTTATTATGGAAGGATGGAGAGGTATCTTTTGGGTATATGTCCAAAAGAGGTATAACTTGGTCTGTAGATAGGTCAATTGCTAATGTTTGAAGGAACCACCATATTAATTTTAAAGCTGTACAAGTTCCCACTCCCCCCAGCAATAGAGGAATGTTCCCTTTACTCCACTTCCACACCAGCACGTGATGTTTCTTGTGGTATTAATCTTAGCCATTATGACAGGTTTAAAATAAATCTCAAAGTACATTTTTAGCACATCCTTGATGGCTAAGTGTGGAATACTTTTAAAATTGTTTCTTAGCCATTTTAGATTCCTCTGTTGAAAATTCTGTGTTTAGATCTATACTTCATTTTTATTGGATTATTTCGTGTGTTCATGTCTAGTTTCATCAGTTCTTTATCATACTAGGTGAGGCAACTGAGAAACACAACATGATATGTACTCATTTATAAGTGTGTATTAGCTGTTAAGTAAAGCATAATCACAGTACAACCCAGAAAGCCAGAGGAGATAAGTAACAAGACAGCTGTAGTGAGGGATGCATAGATCTCCCTAGAAAGAGGAAATAAAATAGATTTTGTGGGAGGATGGTCAGCAGGTGTAGGAATGATCAGAAAAGGAAGGAAAGGACAGAGGGAGAGAATACATGGAAAGATGATTGGAATAGAGGAAGTTTTAGGGGGCAATGTGAAAATCTAATGCACTGGAAATTTCCAGGAAGCTATGAGTGTGACTGAAGTGAGGACGCCAAGTAATTGAGAATAGAGAACCAGAACTGGCCAGATTCTGTAGCCACACAAGGCTCCCAGTGGTGATTACAATCAAGCAAAAAAAATATTTGAACCACACTTGTCCTGCATGCATGATACACTGGGGCAACAGCAGCTCAGAGCTTGTGTAATGCCCAAACAATGACTGGTGTAACTTGAGGGCACAAGAGGGAGCCCATGCCCAACACTGCCTGGATGTTCAGGAACTGGAAGTTGAATGGCTCAGAGAATTAAGGGAGGACCAAATACCAAAGATGGCAAAGAAAAAGTCAAGGAAATTATTTCAAATCTATTCTACTATAAACAGAGAATGGTGCCAGTTTCACCAATGGACTGCCATCTGAAACTACCTAGGAATTTCCTCTGCAAAACACAGATTTTTCACTTCTTTGTTTCTTTTTCACTGGAGATATGCATGAGTCATCAATAGTAAACATGCAACAAAATCAATATTTTATCTAAGAAATCAGCCCATTGCTTTTAACTATGGCTTACTCAGTTTTTTAGGGAATGGAGAAATTAAGAAAGATTTGGAGCCAAAATATTGTAGAAATGACCTCTGGCTATATTTTTCATGGAGTCCAATATCCCACTGAAATGCTATGACCTTGACCTCCACTTCATTACTCTCAATTCTCCCTTCTTAGCAGTCCTACAAGATTGGCCACTTAAGTCTGTGTAAAGCTTTCTATGGCTTTTACCATCTAAACTCTTAATATCTTCAACATTTCTCCAAAAGTCATCAATCCTAGGACCTATACTGCAACAAAATCACTTGTGATGTCCTATGTTTTGTGCTAACTTTCTTCTTTCTTGTTGTGATTAAATTTTCCAACTGAAAGTGTCTTAGGTAATAAAAGGGTTTATTTGGATATTACTGTATCATAACCCATCAATGTGGGAGCTTAGAATAGAAACTCAAGCTAGCACCTGAATTCCAAAATCCATGGAGAAACTGTGTTGTTTCTCTTGCCTGGCCAATGTCTTGTGTCAGCTACCTTTCATATCCAGCCCAGACCCACTTGCTTACAGATATTGCCATGCTCAATGAAAGAGCCTTCCTACATTAATCTCCAATCAACACAATCTCTCAACCACACAGTAACCAGCAATTCTGATGTGGGAACAATCTGGGGTACACAGACCAGCACATTCAGTAATCTGAATAAAGGACTGACCCTATCATGAAATAAAATTACTGTAGTTACATTTCTTTTACTGATATTGAAGATCTGGGTAAAATGGTGTGGCCCTGCCTACCAGGACTGCTGTTTTCCTTGTTTAAGATGTGTAGCCTCAGGAAAAAAAAAATGCATGTGAGTAATCCTTGGTTTTTTTCATACACATCCCTTGTATCTGGAACACATTGTCATGAATTCTATTCCAACTCTTCCAAATAATTCTTTGAGATTATATGTCCATGGTCTCTTTCTTACCTGCAAGCCCTACCATTGACCAGTAATTGTTTTCTAATTCATGGCCTGTTTTTCTTTAACAGTCACATAGTAACAACAGTTACTGTTTGAATGTGACCTGTGTTTGGCTGCAGGAATTCCCAGATAAGAATGAAATGGTTTGCTGCACTGCACAATTTGTGTTTATTTGTACACTAAGGACTGTGTGCTTGGGAAGGAGAACAAGAATTACTCTGGGAGACTGGAAGAATTTCAAAAATACAGATTTTCCAGATAAGGGTCCTGTCTGCCCCTAAGGTGGAAGGGCAAATGCGAGAAGGCCTGTGCTATCTGTGTCATTTGATCTCTGATCATCCAGTAGGGGACCTGCCTCTGTCCTGAGTCTGAAATGGGTGGCCTTAGCTAATGTGGGACCTCAGGAAAGCTTAGGAATTAGGAGAACCAGCAGGAAGGAGCTTGCAATTTTTGTCAAAGGATTCTTGTCTTGCTCTGCTGTAGGAGCTGTGAATGAGACCACAATCCATGCCACTGTGCATGTGGATACCAGTGATCCCAGACCAAGAAGAACAGTTCTGCTGAGCTGTCACAGCTTCTGTGACTGTGATGGGCCATGAGCCAGACTGTGGTTCTGTTTGTCACTGTGGTGATCTGGGATATGGCCCTTCTTCTCTGAGACTCTTTGACTGTGGTTTCAGTGGGGAGTGTGAGGCTCTGCTTCCCTGGCTATAGGAGGCTGTGATACTTGTAATATTTTTGCTTGATTGTAGGTGAGTGGATAGAGCAGATTTCTGATCATGTATCATAACCCATGTTGCAGGATATAGACACAGAGCCATAGCATGCAATTACCTCCATTTGCCTAGAAAGCTTTAGAGATTGGTACCTCTATGTTTGGGAGATATATCCATAGCTACAGCATCAGAAACAGCATTTAAAGTTAACTTTGAGTGGATATTGTGGGAGTTGTGAAATTTGTGTTTATTTAATTTCTATACACATAGAATTATAAGTAGTTGGATAACATTAATCAGGATCCCACATTTCCTCTGTGTGCTTCCTTTGGCCCCTTGATTCAAATTTGTCTATATTTCTTTCTTCTGTTCTTGGCTTTTTCTCTCCACGTACTTTATTCATTCAGAAATATTATAAATATTCTTGATGGTTTTAGATTTGGGGTAAACATAGAAGTCTCATTGTGTCAATATGTGTACTAATTTTTCATAATCCAATGAGCCTTCTGAGAGTTACCACTTTGCATTTAGCTTTGGAATCAGGTATCCTGTTATAAATTGTTGGGAATTTTCTTTGGATTGTATTCAACTCATGCTACAAATTTCCCATACCCAGTGTCTTAATATTGATTCATTAAGTTCCTGATAAATCATTTATTAACTTCTGTATTTATTTATACTTTGTTGTTAATCTGTGATAGACCTTTCATTTATTGGATATAATGTACTATGGGGCTTTGCTAGTGCTTCAGCATATGTTTTTGGGGACAATCTGTGTTCATAACTCAGCATCCAAGTTGGGAGGTTCATAAGCACCTGATAGTCCAGATCCAGGGGATCTGACATGCTCTTCTCTTATGTGTCACCTGAACATACTTGGAAAACATTCATTCTTTCACATATTAACCTACACATAAAAATGAGGATGAACTTGTTTTCAAAAGTTCTTGTGACTTAGAAGACTATTAGAGCAAACTAAGTTGTTTTAAATATATAATATAAAGCATATACTCTTTATTTAATAATCTGTTATCTTGTATTTCATTTGGAAAAGTTTTCGTTTGCTCACTGACTCGGACTCACATCCAGTCATCAAGCATAGGAAACAAATTGGTGTCTCCTAGAAAATATCATTTTCTTTATCATAAGTGAATGAGATCTTTTTTGTGGTCAAAACTATTTGCAATAAAGTTAAAATACCAGAAAGCTTCAAGTGAATCTCTCTAATTTTGGTGGAACAGCCTTCCTCATCCAAATCATTTTTTATTATTAGCAAATGAGAGAACTGGCATGCACAATATGAGTGATGACTAGAGATTTCTTTAATCTTATAGTTCTTACTAAAGGACTATGATCTATATTTGTAGGTGTGTCTTCATTTTTTCAGTGGAGCTATCTATGTTTTTAGTTTTATTGGCATCTAATTATATTGTTTCTCTGGAAAATTATGAACCTTCACCAATTTTTGTATTCACAAAAATACACATTATTATGTTATGATTACCTTGATGGTTTTAGTTTGTGAAATGTATGTATAGAACACTTAGTTTTTTTAACCTTAGAGACTTTTTTCAACTCATTCCTAGACATGTCTTAATTTCCAGTTGTTGCTGTCTTCATATTTCATTTTGTTTCTGCTTAAATGATTGACATAGTTAATTAATACATTGATTTTGAGTTTCTAAAACATTCTGAGATACCATTGTCTTTTTCTTATTAGCTTTTGCTATCAACATGATGTAGCCTAGAGTCATGTGGAGCAGCATCAACG
>NW_023412621.1:0-5214 GCF_903995425.1 Onychomys torridus
TTGACCTCAAACGTAGCAAAACTAAACTCTACAAAAACATAGAGACCGAAAATCTTAAGAAGGTAATCCCCAAATTTGAGAAAGTAGGCAATATTTGTCTTTTCGATTTAATCTTACACTTAGAATAATTTTTTCGTGTTTCCATTATTACCTGACAGATGTATAACATCAAAACAAATGGATGAATTTCTTAGCATATATAAGTAAAAAATAAATCAAATGAACATAAATTTATAGATCAGCCTTGTCTGAAATTGAATGGAAGGCAACAAATGCAAAAAACTCAACGTAAGAATACCAGATGGATTCAGAACAGGAAAACCACCACCAGAAGTAGTGGTTAAAGAAAATTAACCACCGAAACATTTCCAAGTTATATGACAATGGAAAATATAATTTTCAAGAACACACTCAAATAATTTATCTAGCTAGGATTCAAGTTGCTTCATATCCAAGAGCATTATGGGAATCAACTAATAAATCATTACATGGTAATACATTAGAGAGGCTATAAGAAAGAGACCTAATGATCTCATCATTAATGCAGAAAAGGCTTTTGACAAAATACAATATCCCTTCATTACAAAAATTCAGCATGAGGGACTTATCTACATTTAATGGATTAAGTTTATTGTAAGTATTTACCAACACAATCATTTTAAATGGAGAAAACTGAAAACAGTTCTATAATTGGAAAATAAAGGAAACCCACTCTCTGTGTAATTGTTCTATGTTCTGTTCAAAGTTTAAATGTCAGTCTATGATAAGAGGAAGTTCAAGGGGATACATATAGGAAAGAAAGAAGTCATAGTATCCTCATTACACTTAATATTTATTTTATACCAGAAACTTTAAATCAAGATTCTTATGTTTTGTGCTAAGGTTGTTCCTAATCTCTGGTTTTTTGTTTGGGACTGCCAACCTGGATGCCATTACTTCCTTTATGTCTTACATATTTATGCAGTATAGAATTACAGAAAAATATAAAATAATGTTTTCTTGAGTAATTAACAGACAACCTTGGTGTTATTAGTCCCTCAATCTTCCTTCACAATTTCCACCAACTTTTCTTCTATTATAACTGAAGAACCATCCTGAATTATGGGTTCCCAATTAATTGTGTCCCTATATATCAACCCTCTAATCAAAGAGCTAAGGATACCTAGTGAATGGTGTGAGAAGTAAAATGACCCTCTGTCATGGGTTATCCCCATTGCTGCTTGTCTAACACAAAATGGTTATACCTGAAATGATATAATCATTAACAATGAAGTTGGACTAACATTTTGAAATTATATATAATTTGTATATATATGTATTTGAAAAAGTATATACATAAATATATAACAGTAACAATTATCAACTGGAGATTTTATTATTTATTTGGAGATATGAGAAGAGTTAGAGGAAAAGTGACTGTGATAAGCTTAAAATAAAATGGTATAGTAATATTTAAATTAAATTTACATTTACAAATGTTGTGTATTTCACATATATACTCAGAGTTCTGATATCTTACCTTGAAATAGAGTACTACATAGCCATCTACTTTGTAAATATAAATTTTATTATGTAGGTCTTTTATCAATTTTTTGTTTTTTTTGTGACAGAGTTTTTCTATGTAACTGCCAAGGGTGTCTTGGAACTTGCTCTGTAGTTTATGCTGGCCTCAAACTCAAAGAGATTTACGTGCCTCTGCCTCCTGAGTGCTGGGATTAAAAGCTTGTGCAACTGTTGCCCAGCAAACTTTTTTGTGTGCTTTTGATTAAAAACATATTAGAGATCTAAGAGTCTTTGAAAAAACCATAGGTTATTATGCACTCTGGCCATTATTCATATTCTGCGTTTAAGTCAGTGATGTGCACTTTAAGAAAAAGCCAGACTGTGATTCTCATTGATGAACCATCTGGGATGGTTCTATCAGATAGTCATGCTAGGAGACCAGATACTGAGGCCATGATCATGGTTTGCTTTGCTGACAATTAGTGTTACAGTAGAAAAACATATCCATCTTCATGTCACACAAGGCCACATTTGCTCTATTGGCACTCTTTCTTTCCTAGACATATAACTTATTTTTCTCACTTATCTCCTTTTTTGAGACAGGGTCTGTAACCATATATCCCTGATTGTCCTGAAACTGAATATGTAGATCAGGCTAGCCTCATAACCATAGAGATCCACCAGCCACTGGCTTCCAAATGCTGAGATGAAAGGCCAGTCTTTTATAAATTTAAGATACACTTAGGCATCTGAAGAAATAAATTCCTAAAGAATTATTAGTGTTTTTGTGGAGATTTTGAAAAATTCTCTCCAGTGTACATAAAGCTCTGTGGACCTAACAGACATATATGTTTTTCATAACCATTTTACTGTTTTCTCCTTGAATAACTACATATTAATATACATTAATGAACATTAATCACAGAAAATCTATTTATGGAAATTTTTCATTTCTATCATTTTATCATTTATGTGTTTGCAAAAGTCCTTTTTTTATTCTAAATTGATAATACAATTTCTAAGTGAACAGAATATTTTTAATAATGGCTAATAGTATCATTTCATATTCTAAGAATTATGTTTACAGTTGCTGGTTACATGACATTCTTAAGGAAGATCTTTTCAAATTTTACATATTATAAAATACAAGTTCATGAAATGGCCTTTTCCATGTTCATCATTTTTGGATTTTGATCCCTTATGGAAAAAGTGCTGAAGATTTGTCTTTCATCGTTTTGCTACTTCCCTCATATTGGTGTCATTTTAGGTAAAAGTTTCTATGTTACTTTTGTCTAATTCTACACAGTTAGATGATAATTGCCCTTCATTTCTTCCAGCTGTGTTTTGTTATCCCATTCATGAGTTGTTCCAAAAAGAGCATACACAGGATCCTTGCCAAAGAAAAATATCAGAACAGTTTGGACCTAATGTACTTGGTGAATTACACATAAGGAAGTTCTGGGCATGTAGTTCAGACAATGAAGAACCTGAATCATGTGCTGATAGAAATGATCTTTATGCGAGACCCATCACTAGCATTCCTGATATAATAGATGAAGAAGTTCCACCTTCTCCTCAAAAAGCTCACTCTACATCACTTTCAATCAGATGCTGCAATTTCCATTCAAATACTCAATATGACGCAAGACACACTGAAAGGAAACAACCAAACTCCAAAGCATTTAGACAATATTTCACCCATCCTTCAAAATTTGAATGGAATCCAAGATTCAGTATTGGACAAAAATATAAGAAATTTGGGAGGAGATGCAGGAGATGTTCAGACCTCTTTAAAATTAATGTGGTTCACAGTGGACAAAAATTATGCAAATGTAAAATATGTGGAAAGTTTTTTTATAAGTTATCAGTACTTAAGGAACATTACAAAATCCATATGATAAAAGAATCACACAAATGTCCAGAGCATGACATGTTCCTTTCAAACAGAGCTCATTGTAAAATTCACAGTGAAAAGAATGCTTTCAAATGTACAGAGTATGGCAAGTCCTATGACCACGGCTTTTCTGTTCATCTTCCTAAGAGAAATGATGCTGGAGAAGAACCATTCAAGTGTGAAACCTGTGGCAATTCTTTCACTCAGAGTTCAACACTTCATTTTCATCAGAGGATACATACTAGAGAGAAACCTCAAACATTTAAAGAATGTGGCAAGTCATTTAACAAGGCCTCAAATTTTCAAATTCATTGGAGGATTCATACTGGAGATAAACACAAATGTAATATATGTGACATGTTCTTTACTTATAGAACAACACTTCATGTTCATAAAAGAATACACTCAGGATTGAAGCCTTATAAATGTATAGTATGTGGAAAGCCTTTTACCAGAGGCTCAACACTTAAAGTGAATCAAATATTACACACTGGGGTGAAACCTAACAAGTGTAATGTATGTGGAAAGTCCTTTAATGATAGCTCAAAACTTAAACTTCATCAAAGATTACACACTGGAGAAAAACCTTACAAATGGCATATATGTGGAAAGTCAATCATTGTAGGCTCTAAACTTAAAGTTCATCAAAGAACACACACTGGAAAAAAACTTTACAAATGTTCAGATTGTGGCAAAACCTTTACTAAGAGCTCAAACCTTCATGTTCATCAAAGAACACACACTGGAGAGAAACCTTATAAATGTTCAGATTGTGGCAAGTCCTTTACTCAGAGCTCAACACTTAAAGATCATCAAAGACTACACACTGATGAGAAACCTTATAAAGTTCAGATTGGGCAAGTCCTATACTCAAGATCAAACCTTCTGTTCATCAAAAGAACACACACTCAGAGAAAAACCTGATAATTATCAGATTGTGGCAATCCTTTACTCAGACCAGAACCTTCATGTTCATCAAAAACACACACTGAGAAAAAAACCGTACCAAGTAATATATGTGGAAAAATCCTTCTTTATGCTCAAAACTCAAGTTCATTCAAAGAATACACATGGGAGAACACCTATACAAAGTCAGCATTGTGGCAAGTCCTTTATCAGAGGTTCAGAGGGCTTCAATGTTCATCAAAAACAACACTGGAGAGAAACTTATAAATGTTCAGATTGTTGCAAGTCCTTTACTCAGAGTACACACTAAAGATCATCAAGACTACACACGGAGAGAAACCTTATAAATGTTCAGATTGTGGCAAGTCCTTTACTCAGAGCTCAAACCTTCATGTTCATCAAAGAACACACACTGGAGAAAAACCTTACAAATGTTCAGATTGCGGCAAGTCCTTTATAAAGAGCGCAAACCTTCATGTTCATCAAGGAACACACACAGGAGAGTAACTTTACAAGTGTTCAGATTGTGGAAAGTACTTTACTCAAAGCTCAAGTTTTCATATTCATCAAAGAATACATACAGGACTAAATCCTTAGAGATGTAAAGAATGGGGCAAGTTCTTTAGGCAGATCTCACATCTACAAAGCCATCCCAAAGTCCACACAGGAGAGAATCATTACAGGTGTATAAAATGTTACAAGTCCTTTACCAGGGTCTGAACACTTCAAGTCCATCAAAGAATCCAAAATGTAGAAGAAAGTTAAAAATATACTGATTGTGACAGACCCTTTGCCCATGATTCACATGTTCAAAGACACTAAATACCCATTGAAGGCAGAACCCTTACAATTGTAATGAATGTGTTATGTATTATGTCCTTTTACCATAGATCATCTCTGAATAAAGTGAC
>NW_023412622.1:0-11131 GCF_903995425.1 Onychomys torridus
AGGAAAAGAAGGATAGACAATTATAAAAAGAAATTGATGGATCTAAAAAATAAAGTATTTAAAGAGACAGTAAAGTAACATAAAAAAATAAACCATGTAAAGATGAAAATTACACAGAGAGTCTGGATTTTACTGTCTTTGGGAGTTTTAACTGTAAAAAGGCATTTGATTATAAAGGCTGCTGAGTTAAACCAATACATGTATTTTAAATGTGTGTTGACTTCAAAATATGAATCTAAGGATATGTAGATTTGGAAAGGAGGCTCTGCTTTTGTTTCTGCAGGAAACAAGAGGCTATGGATTTGTTCCAGATTCAGATGGATCAGATTTGATCAAGGCAGACCTCCTGAAACTGACCTGTGTCTTAATTAGAGTTTCTATTGTGAAGAGACACTTTGACCACAGCAACTCTTTTTTTTAGGTGGGGAAGCTGTTTTGAGACAGGATTTCTTTGTGTAGCCTTGGCTGTGCTGGAACTAGCTCCATAGACCAGGCTTGCCTCGACCTCACAGAGATCCACCTGCCTGTGCCTCCAGAGTGCTGGGATGAAAAGCGTGCAACAGCACCTCCTGGCTCTGATTCCATTTTCAACCTGTGGATCCTGTTATATTTTGTTTCTGCCATTCCTTTGAGGAATGAGTTGGGGCTTTGTTTTTATTGTTCTTTGGTGGTGGTGGTGGTGTGATTGTTTTATTATTGTCTTCTGAAGGTACTCACAATCAGCATTTCACCTTATCTTTCTGCTGAACACATCCCATACACACTGCATTTCTTGTCCTCAGTGTGGAGTTGATGAGATGCAGGCTTCATTGTCTCAATGAGAACACGTTACAGTTGATGCTTTTATTGCATCATAACTCATTGTACACTGCCCTTCTTTTGGTGTAAAGGTCCAACTGTTTGGCTTGCACTATTCTCCCCTCGTTCACAAACATTACAACATTTCACATCCATATTTTCCATTAGGCTGGGCATGGTGGTTTGAGGGGAAAGAATTTTAAGTTGAGCCATCTCAGGCTACAGTGTGAGTCCTTGTTTCTGAAACTAAAATAAAAATGAAAACATGGTGTGGTCTAAGGATTTTGTTTAAGCATTCATCAGTCATTGGACATGTGGATTGTTTCACACTTGAGGTCATGGGCAAAATGGTATCAAGAACACTCATGGAAGGAATTTTTAGTAAAATGGGCTGCTTTCAACCAAACAGGATAAGGACTACTTGAGTGGAGGTACATGATGATCAGATAGAAAGAGGAAATCAGGGGTATGGGGTTAGAGTGTGGGAAGGGGGGAAGAAAAAAGTAAAATGAAACACATCTATAAAAATGTCATTTCATCAATAATGAAAGCCAACATATTGTCTGCCAATTTAAAAAATTCAGACTGGGAGGAGGTAGCACACATATTTAGTTCCAGTACTAAGGCAGATGCAGGTAGATCTCTGAGTTTGAGACCAGTCTGAATCTATAGAGCAAGGTGCAGGATAGCCAGGGCTGCACAGAGAAACCCTGTCTCTTAAAAAAAACACAACCAAACAACCAAACAACCACAAAAATCCTTAAGAAGCACAGAGCACACATAAGAAAGGAATATCTCTTTTGGTTTTCTTGGCTATGTAGTAGAGCACAGGAGGCATGAAGAGAGGAAGGGGAAATGGACACATAAGTGGGGAGCCACTGACCAGGGATAATGCATAGGGTGGGAAAGCCAGCAGAATTGTGAATGGATAAATAATGCTATGGGTGTTTGAAAAATCCACAGGCAGATCTGTTTCTCATAGGCTTTCTTAAAAATGCATATACAAAATATGGACACATAGTTGAATTGGAAATATCCCATCCTGGGGAATAATGCCCTCCCCTGGAAGCACAGACTTTAGAAGAAAAAATCTTGTGCCAGGTGTGTGAAGCCTTTTTTGAGTTTTGTAGATTGATGGTCCAAGA
Source organism: Onychomys torridus (assembly GCF_903995425.1). Taxonomy (NCBI): domain Eukaryota; kingdom Metazoa; phylum Chordata; class Mammalia; order Rodentia; family Cricetidae; genus Onychomys; species Onychomys torridus. Next base: position 1,944 of record NW_023412622.1, read on the forward strand.
GATTCCTCAGACAATATCAGCTGTTGCCATTGGTCTGGTTGCCTGCCAGAACTGAAGGACAAGTCCCTCCTGAAGAGCAAGCAACCATTGCTCTTCAGGACCCAGGCTCAATTCCCAGCACTTCTGAGGCAGCTCACAGCCATCTGTGTCTCCAGCTCCAGTTCCAGGTGTTCCAGTGCCGCCTCAGTTCCTCTTCTGGCCTCTGTGGGCACAAGGAATGCTTGTGGTACACACACATACTTGCAGGCAAAACACCCTTAGGGGTGTGTTGGCACAATACTTTAAACCTTCTTAAAACATATGTAAGCTTGTTGTTCCCATAAATGCTAATTTCCCGTTATATGGTTCCTTCAGTCGCCCTTTGTCTCACTTAATGGAGCCAAAGATTTTCTCAGGAAGTAGCAAAGAATCCTTGGCGGCTTTCTCAGGTCCACAGCTCCCGCCCCTTTGAGACTCTGGGGCGGATCTAGGATAGACCAGTTACTGCTGGGCGGGGCCAGCACTCAGGGACAGGAATTTCCTTCTCCTTCCTTCCTTTCCTACTTACCCCTCAACTAAGAGTTGGGAGAGTGGGGCAAGGCGCCCAGTGCACGCTGCTGGCGGTTTCAGCCTCCCAGAGGCCTGAGATCTGACCACAGGACAGCCCGGCCTGGACCAGGTAAGATTCTTAGATTATTCCCAACTTCCTGGTAGCTTGAGCGATCTCTCTGGAGCAAGGGCTTCTCCTGTCCCTGACTGTGTGACCCTGAGCCTGGGAGCCTTGGGACTTGGTGCTCACTGGAACCCTCCAGCAGGTGGAGGAGACACCACGTGGGATGGCCTTGTTCATGAGTTTAGGGACACTAGAGTTTGTGCACTGGGCAGCATCCTGAAAGCCTGGTGGAAGTGCCTTGTGGGGGACCCGGAATCACTTCCCTGGTCTAGGGGAGATGCCTGTGAGGGCTCATGAAACTTAGCACTAAGCAGGGCCCCCTACTCTGCCTGTGCACCGCCAGTTAGGCGCGGGTGCTGTGGTGGTTTGTGCTAAGTAATGGCTCAAGTGTGGCCGCTCTGTGCAAGGCTGTGCTTGTTCCCCAATCTTAGTGCAAGAACGTTTGCTTTCCTGGATGTTTCAGAGGGAAAAAATATCACCAGAAACAGCTGCATTTCCAAGTGTGCCTTGGCAAGTTCTCACAAAATTTCAGAGACTTTTCTTTTCTTTCTTTCTTCTTTCTTTCTTTCTTTCTTTCTTTCTTTCTTTCTTTCTTTTTTTTTTTTTTTTTTAGAAATACTAGGTCTCTTTGTGTAGCCCAGGCTATCCTGGAACTCCTGCTGTAGACCAGGCGAGCTCCAACTAAGAGATCCTTCTCCCTAAGTCTCCCAAGCGCTGGGATTAAAGACATGCACCACCGCCCAGTACATTTTCACTGGTCTAGAATCTAGACTCTAGAGTTTTGGACCTAGAGAAGATATGAAATTATGGTTATGAATATTTTACAGCAGTGATTGTGGATACCAGGACCTTGCTCATGTGAGGAAAAGCACCCTGCCCTACAACCACTAGCTCCCTGGAATATTAAAGGAATAATGAAACTTAAATTTTAAAATTTTTAAGAAGAAATGCTTTCAGATACCAACGTCTATAATAATACATAATATGCCTAACTCGAGCAACTCCTATTTAAAAAAAACAGGTCAAATGCAAATTATCTGCAAATGAGAGCATTGTCTGTATTTGTGGATGTTCCTCTGTATCCTTGTATTTGTTATTAATCATACTGAAGCATAAGCCTCCAATGCAGCATTATTTAAAACTTAAAGTTTCTGAGGAGATTGATATCATAGTTCCTACCTATTTATCATGATGAATATTATGTTCAAGTATAGCCATAGGGGTTATTTTTTCTGTGTTTTTGCTCAAATGTAGGAATATTTAAGCTTCCTCTCACATCTAGACTGATAAAGGAATGACCTAATACACAAAACAATACAAAAGAAGTTACCTCTCCATTTAGTTTCTGCATCTCTACAAGGTTTATCAAGGTTTAGTCAGTGAAGCAGGCATGGAACTAGGAACTTCCTGTACATTGCTATCTCTCTTTCTAAGTCTGTGTATATGCTCCTAGGTGATTTGATACCCGAGAAGCTAAAGGTTCTCTTTAATATTTTTCAAACTACGTGTCTTGTCCCCAACATCCTCCTGCTTTCATCACCCAGTGCTAAGATAAGAGGCATCTTATAACACATTCAGCACGGTAGAATTGGTTACGTTATCTTTTATATATCTCTCTGTGTGTATGACAGTGTACGTGTGTGTATACAATGAATCCACACACATTCTGCCCAGTATCTTGGAGGGGGTCACAGCTGCTCAGGGCCATGTAGCAAATAAGACCAAATGTCTGTCTTCCATTTAAAACACTCCCTGCCATCCCCTCCCCTCTCTGTCTGCCTGGCCTTCTCTCTGGCTTGCCCTTTGTTTCTTTTACAAGTCCCCTTGAGCTGTGCTACATGTGGAATACAAGGACTCGCACCTGTCAGAAAAGGTTCCAACTCCAGAGCCTCCTCTCCAGAACCGAAAAAAGGGTCAAGGATGTGCCCCATCACCATCCTATGCATGCTGGTGGTGTAAATCCAGTGGGCCCTGAGCTCAAGGCAGTGTGGTGGCTCAAGGTGGATTGCAGTAGAAGCATCCAGAGTAGGGTCTGGACTCAGGGGTGCTCACAAAGAGGCCAGGCCGGACTTAGGTACCATGGTGGCCAGGTTTCATGTCCCCTGCCTCCCCTGACAAACCTCCTCTGTGTCATGCAGGACACCCATGCATGCCTCATACTCCTTCGTGTGTTCTCCTGCCTAGCTCACTTTGCCTTAAACCCAGGGAGAACTCCCAGAGTCAAGGGTCGAAATGTCCTTTGTCCTGCACTCCCCTGTCCAGGCATCATCATCTTAGCAGGAAGAATACTTAGAGAAGGCACTGTAATTAAGAGAGGGCACTGTCTGGAGTCCTAGAACTGGTGTGTGTGTGTGTGTGTGTGTGTGTGTGTGTGTGTGTGTGTGTCTGTGAGAGAGAGAGAGACAGAGAGAGAGAGAGAGAGAGAGAGTGAGACAGAGAGTTGCGACCTGTGTGTGCCTAGGCCCTGCCATAGGTAGATGGGTGTCCCCAGAGGATACAGAGAGTTCCATGCCTGACAGGGTCTTGGGGATGTTAGAGAAAGGAAAGGGAAAGAGAAGTTTCCTGAGTGGTGCCTGGTAGTTTGTGTAGGGTAGGGTCAGGAGGCAGGAGGTGAGGGCTGGGAAGTGGAGGACTGTGCAGAGGAGAGAGATTGTGAGTGAGCTGGAGGTGGGTCAGAATGGTTGCCTGGTGACACCTCAGATGGTTAAGGTGGGGGCTGGTCCTAGGTTTGGTAGGCAAGAAGGCAGGTGGGAGCAAAGTTTCTTCTTCTGATGTGTCCTTGTCCCCACCTCAGGGACCTGGAGAGCCTGCCCGTTGAGTGGAGGTTGTGGATGTCCCCCAGCCCTGGTGGCCCCTGCTGCGGATGATGTGGGACAGCATGCACCTGAATGCCCATCACTACCAAGGCCCAGGTTTTGGAAGGAAGCCGTTCTCCTCTCCCATCTCAATATTAGACCATGGGTCCATGGGACCATGGGACACGGGACTCAGGCCGCGGACCCGAGCCCAGACCAGTGTACACAGCTGCCTGCCATGTTGTCTTGTGTCCATCTTGGAGCAGCCTTCTGCGAGGTGGGAAGCCTGTGCTGGGCCTAGGGCCCCATTGAGTTGGGTGGTCGTCTTCCTGGTGGCATCTGCACACCTTCCAGTGTTCTCTGGGCTCCGGGACTCCACCACCATCCCACTGCAATAGCAGGGGAAACCGGGGTCAGCCTGGGAGGCCCCTCCTTTGCTGGCCGCCTTGACATGGAAGCTTGGGTCAGCAGACCTAAGGCCATCCTGGCAGCTGTACTGGTCACCCTGGTGGGTGGATTCATGGAGACAGGTGCTGGATCTCTGAAAGCTTCTGTGTGTGTGTGTGTGTGTGTGTGTGTGTGTGTGTGTGTGTGTGTGTGGTGTGAGTATCTGTGTAAGGGCTGGGGGAGGACAGGTATGCTGCTGTGTGAATACTCTGGTTTGGCAGCCAGGGGGCGACCCTCAGCTCCTCCTGGTCCCCAAGTCCATGAGTGAGTTGGTGAGGCTCCTCCCCTATAGTCCAGATTGGCATGTGGTTTGTGTAGGATTCCCTTAGGGTCCCATGCTGCCTCTCAAGTGCATCTGAGCCCGCATCCACACACTCCCCACGTGGCCCCCTGCATCACACCCTCCACAACCCGCCCCCTTTCCTGGCACCGCACCACAGCCACAGGCGGGGCTTTCAGGGTTGGAGTGTGTCCAAAGCAGAGTGTCTCAGGGCAGTGCAGTACAAGGAGGAACCAGTGAGGTTCGTGACCCCCAACTAGCCCCGCACCCTCAGCTGCTGCTGCACATCCTTGGATCCCTAGCAGAAGCCCTGCAGCCATGTCTGGCCAGTCCTGGCCTAAATGGTTGGCTTCCATCTTGGAGCTTGGTAGGCAATTACTGGCTTTTTTCTTTTTTTGCTTTCTGTTTTTTTGCTTTCCGAAGGGCGGAGGGAGAACACCCCCTGGCCTTGGCACTTGGCATTCTCGGTGCTCTGCTGCCATCACGCGGTTTCAGTTTGTCCATCCCGCCAGCAAGTCACTGCGCTTCCCTTGAAATGGCGGCGGCCCGGCTAGGGAAGGGCCTCAGTGTGGCTCCCCCAGGACCAAAGCCATTCTCTGGCCCGCTCCATGACCCAGGGCAGCTGTAGTTGAAAGCAGGGTCCAGGTGACCAGCTCCGGGCGAGCGCCACGACCCTTGGCTTGCGGGTCAAGGGAAGCACAGCCTCCCGGGTCCCGAGGCCGCCATGTCTGGCAGCAGGAGAGGACCTCTCCACAGGGGATTGTCCAGTCCGGGCTGCATCGGGGTCCTTATGGGGAACTTTACCTGCCCGCGTGTCAACCCCCTGCCCCTACAGTGCTGCACAAGGTCACCCAGGCACCCCCTAGCTCTTGTCTGGGCCTCCCTAGCACCAGCCACAGCTCACTTGCGGGGACCTCCCAAACCGAGCCCTGTATCTCCGGGAGGGGCTCAGGGTCTCAGGCCTAGTTGCTAGCCACTGTGGTCAAATGTCTCTCATCCATTTAACACCCTCCCTGCCATCCCCTCTCCTCTCTGTCTGCCTGGCCTTCTCTCTGGCTTGCCCTTTGTTTCTTTTCAAATGGCTTTCCCCTTGAGCTGTGCTACAGGTGGAATTCAAGGACTCGGACCTGTCAGAAGAGGTTCCAACTCCAGAGCCTCCTCCCCAGAACAGTAAAAAGGGTCTGGGATGTACCCCATCACCGTCCTATGCATGCTGGTGGTGTATATCCAGTGGGCCCGGAGCTCAAGGCAGTGTGGTGGCTCAAGGTGGATTGCAGTAGAAGCATCCAGAGCAGGGTGTGGACTCAGGGGTGCTCACAAAGAGGCCAGTCCGGACTTAGGTACCATGGTGGCCAGGTTTCACGTCCCCTGCCTCCCCTGACAAGCCTCCTCTGTGTCATGCAGGACACCCATGCATGCCTCATACTCCTTCGTGTGTTCTCCTGCCTAGCTCACTTTACCTTAAACCCAGGGAGAACTCCCAGAGCCAAGGGTCGAAATGTCCTTTGTCCTGCACTCCCCTGTCCAGGCATCATCATCTTAGCAGGAAGCATACTTAGAGAAGGCACTGTAATTAAGAGAGGGCACTGTCTGCAGTCCTAGAACTGGTGTGTGTGTGTGTATGTGTGTGTGTGTGTGTGTGTGTGTGTGTGTGTGTGTGTGTGTGTTTATGTGGTGGTTGTTTGTGTGTGCCTGGGTTTACTGTGACCTCGTCCTGTGAGGGCCCATGAGCAGTCCCTGAGAGGACAGAGTATTTAAGAATTATGGTGGTCAGCTCCAGTATGAAAGGCAGGCTGACTGACATGTCATAGAAGCCTTTAAGGGCTCCATCCTTCAGCTCCAGCTCCGATGAGCACAAGGTTTGGAGTGGTGCATCCTGGTGTGTGTTGAGAGGCTCAGGGTTTTGCCGTGGCAGCGTGAATGAGAGCATTGTGTAGGAACCATTGGGAAGGTGGCAGGACCGTCCTTGGAGAGGCCTGCCAGGCTCCTCTAGGAAGTCAGGAACTCCACCACCAGCCCCAGCACCAGGAAGCTCCCTTTTGAGCTAATGTCTCCAGGAGGCTTTGTAGAGAGGGAGAGTTGGAAGAGCATAGACAGGCTTATCTCCAGGTGGCAGGGAGAGGGAGTTTCTTCTAGGCTCCATCATGGAGGATGTCAGCACTGTGGAGGTGGACCGCTGGAGACTTTCACTGCTCATTGAAGGAAGGCTTCTTGTTGGGGAGTGCAAAGCATTTCCCAACTGAACATGGCCTAGCTACCCTGGATACCATAGATGGGACTGCACATAGGAGTAAGAGATAGAGGGAGACAGAGATAGAGGTGGAGGTGGAGGTAGAGAAGGATAGATACGTGTGTGTGTGTGTGTGTGTGTGTGTGTGTGTGTGTGTGTGAGAGAGAGAGAGAGAGAGAGACAGAGAGAGAGACAGTGAGACAGAGAATTGCGACCTGTGTGTGCCTAGGCCCTGCCATAGGTAGGTGGGTGTCCCCCGAGGATAGAGAGAATTCCATGCCTGACAGGGTCTTGGGGATGTTAGAGAAAGGAAAGGGAAAGAGAAGTTTCCTGAGTGGTGCCTGGTAGTTTGTGTAGGGTAGGGTCAGGAGGCAGGAGGTGAGGGCTGGGAAGTGGAGGACTGTGCAGAGGAGAGAGATTGTGAGTGAGCTGGAGGTGGGTCAGAATGGTTGCCTGGTGACGCCTCAGATGGTTAAGGTGGGGGCCGGTCCTAGGTTTGGTAGGCAAGAAGGCAGGTGGGAGCAAAGTTTCTTCTTCTGATGTGTCCTTGTCCCCACCTCAGGGACCTGGAGAGCCTGCCGGTTGAGTGGAGGTTGTGGATGTCCCCCGGCCCTGGTGGCCCCTGCTGCGGATGATGTGGGACAGCATGCACCTGAATGCCCATCACTACCAAGGCCCAGGTTTTGGAAGGAAGCCGTTCTCCTCTCCCATCTCAATATTAGACCATGGGTCCATGGGACCATGGGACACGGGACTCAGGCCGCGGACCCTGGAGCCCAGACCAGTGTACACAGCTGCCTGCCATGTTGTCTTGTGTCCATCTTGGAGCAGCCTTCTGCGAGGTGGGAAGCCTGTGCTGGGCCTAGGGCCCCATTGAGTTGGGTGGTCGTCTTCCTGGTGGCATCTGCACCCCTTCCAGTGTTCTCTGGGCTCCGGGACTCCACCACCATCCCACTGCAATAGCAGGGGAAACCGGGGTCAGCCTGGGAGGCCCCTCCTTTGCTGGCCGCCTTGACATGGAAGCTTGGGTCAGCAGACCTAAGGCCATCCTGGCAGCTGTACTGGTCACCCTGGTGGGTGGATTCATGGAGACAGGTGCTGGATCTCTGAAAGCTTCTCTCTGTGTGTGTGTGTGTGTGTGTGTGTGTGTGTGTGTGGTGTGAGTATCTGTGTAAGGGCTGGGTGAGGACAGGTATGCTGCTGTGTGAATACTCTGGTTTGGCAGCCAGGGGGCGACCCTCAGCTCCTCCTGGTCCCCAAGTCCATGAGTGAGTTGGTGAGGCTCCTCCCCTATAGTCCAGATTGGCATGTGGTTTGTGTAGGATTCCCTTAGGGTCCCATGCTGCCTCTCAAGTGCATCTGAGCCCCCATCCACACACTCCCCACTTGGCCCCCTGCATCACACCCTCCACAACCCGCCCCGTTTCCTGGCACCGCACCACAGCCACAGGCGGGGCTTTCAGGGTTGGAGTGTGTCCAAAGCAGAGTGTCTCAGGGCAGTGCAGTACAAGGAGGAACCAGTGAGGTCCCTGACCCCCAACTAGCCCCGCACCCTCAGCTGCTGCTGCACATCCTTGGATCCCTAGCAGAAGCCCTGCAGCCATGTCTGGCCAGTCCTGGCCTAAATGGTTGGCTTCCATCTTGGAGCTTGGTAGGCAATTACTGGCTTTTTTCTTTTTTGCTTTCTGTTTTTTTGCTTTCCGAAGGGCGGAGGGAGAACACCCCCTGGCCTTGGCACTTGGCATTCGCGGTGCTCTGCTGCCATCACGCGGTTTCAGTTTGTCCATCCCGCCAGCAAGTCACTGCGCTTCCCTTGAAATGGCGGCGGCCCGGCTAGGGAAGGGCCTCAGTGTGGCTCCCCCAGGACCAAAGCCATTCTCTGGCCCGCTCCATGACCCAGGGCAGCTGTAGTTGAAAGCAGGGTCCAGGTGACCAGCTCCGGGCGAGCGCCACGACCCTTGGCTTGCGGGTCAAGGGAAGCACAGCCTCCCAGGTCCCGAGGCCGCCATGTCTGGCAGCAGGAGAGGACCTCTCCACAGGGGATTGTCCAGTCCGGGCTGCATCGGGGTCCTTATGGGGAACTTTACCTGCCCGCGTGTCAACCCCCTGCCCCTACAGTGCTGCACAAGGTCACCCAGGCACCCCCTAGCTCTTGTCTGGGCCTCCCTAGCACCAGCCACAGCTCACTTGCGGGGACCTCCCAAACCGAGCCCTGTATCTCCGGGAGGGGCTCAGGGTCTCAGGCCTAGTTGCTAGCCACTGTGGTCAAATGTCTCTCATCCATTTAACACCCTCCCTGCCATCCCCTCTCCTCTCTGTCTGCCTGGCCTTCTCTCTGGCTTGCCCTTTGTTTCTTTTCAAATGGCTTTCCCCTTGAGCTGTGCTACAGGTGGAATTCAAGGACTCGGACCTGTCAGAAGAGGTTCCAACTCCAGAGCCTCCTCCCCAGAACAGTAAAAAGGGTCTGGGATGTACCCCATCACCGTCCTATGCATGCTGGTGGTGTATATCCAGTGGGCCCGGAGCTCAAGGCAGTGTGGTGGCTCAAGGTGGATTGCAGTAGAAGCATCCAGAGCAGGGTGTGGACTCAGGGGTGCTCACAAAGAGGCCAGTCCGGACTTAGGTACAATGGTGGCCAGGTTTTCACGTCTGCTGCCTCCCCTGACAAGCCTCCTCTGTGTCATGCAGGACAGCCATGCATGCCTCATACTCCTTCGTGTGTTCTCCTGCCTAGCTCACTTTGCCTTAAACCCAGGGAGAACTCCCAGAGCCAAGGGTCGAAAT
>NW_023412623.1:0-18272 GCF_903995425.1 Onychomys torridus
TTCCCACTCATCTCTCCCTGCTTCTTGACTGAAGAAGTGATATGACCAAGAGCCACACATTTCTGCTGCCATGGCTTGTTTTTTACCAGGATGGATGCACTGTCAAGCTGGCAACCACAATAGATCATTTCTTCTTTGTACCTGAGCCACCCTGATAATGTCATCTTATGTACATGTATATTTGTGTTTATATCAGTCTATATTTACAGAGATGATAGAAAAATGGTAGATAGACAGATGATAGATAGGTTGATAGATTGATAGTTTGATAGACAGATAGATGATAGATAGGTAGGTAGGTAGGTAGATAGATAGATAGATAGATAGATAGATAGATAGATGACAGATAGATGGACAGAAAGACAGGCTTATTTGATAGTTTTCTAAAGAACCTTGACTAATGTTTCCCCCTAATTTGTGTCTCTTCATCCAATGTTTTCACAGCTGGATTACATTTCTACAACTAATATCCAGAAGGAAAAAAGTCCATGAAAAAGTTTTGTCCAAAGTATAGAATTCTGATTTAGATATGAAAAAGTAAGCATTCAAGAATGTAAAAATGCAAATATTTCTGAAGTACATAAGGTCATTATTTAATCTAGAGTTATTATAGTTTAAAGTGTAGCAGCCCCCAGAAAACCTATCTCATTCTGTTTCCCAGAAAAATAAATGCATAAATGAACCCAAGAGACAAACAGTAACTAAAAGTGGATAATGGATCTTTTAACTTCCAAATTCAATCTCTACCTATTATCTAACATAGACTTTATTTACATTACCCTGAAAAATGTAACAGTACATCTGGGCAATTTAGGAAGAAAGAATAAGTGCATATGCATAAACACATAACTGAACCCAGAAAAAACATAGGTTAATATAAGACATTTAAATTAACCAAAATGTTTCCCACCTTAAGTCTAGAACAGGCATAGGTCAGTTCTAGATGATCTTATCTAAATCTATTTGCAAATTCATAGTTAAATCTACACATATTGGCATGTTCACAAAATGCTATCCTGTGATATTATACATGATTATGGATTAATTTAGATTAAAAGCTTCTAAGACTATTTTATTGAGATAAGAAATAATAGTTTGGGGAGTCTACAAAATGGAATTATCCTTACCCTAGTGTTTTGTATGAAAAGTTTAAATTATCTCATATCAGTCAAACATAAAGTTATCTTCAACTTAAAACACCTAGCAAGGAAATAAAAATACTGAAATGACTAGGTACCATAGAAAAGAATTTCCATGTGCAATTGAAACTTTACATATGAATAATATGAGTTAGAGGGCACAACATTACAGATGCTATATGTTGAATTAGTGATTTGTAGTTTTCCAAAATTCAATCATTTGCTTACTTAGGTTAATTTTTCAGGACAAAAATATAAAGCCAGAGTGATGTCAACAACACAGGGGAATAACAAACTGGCTCCTGAATATCTGTCTTCTCACAAAGACATGAAGTAAAACAGCTATATATGCATCAGTTCTTTCCAGAGAAAGCAACAATTCAATAGAAAGACTTCTACACACCACACAACTGAGATGATACCCACATCAAAGTATGCTGAAAAAAAAATCAACATGGACATAGCTATGAACTAGCTCCATCCAAAGCACAGCATCTTCAAAACTAAACAAAGAAAAACAAACAAAAACCTTCAATGTACAACTTCACAAAGAAGAGGTCTTGTACCACACATACAGTATTCAACTTTTACAGTTCTTGCCAGAGGGCCTAGCTCTTATATCACTGGACTTGAGGAATGGCAAGAATACATCATCAGAGGATTCCCCTCAAGCACAGTGAACAAAAGGATGTTTTGAAGCCCGGTAGCATAACCAGTGGCTATACCATCTGGAATTCGACCAGCTTACAACTTAACCTCGCAAAAAGTTTTGGCTGCAAGAGTTTCCAGCGTCTCCCTGCAGTTCTGGAGTCTATCAATTCAATAACTGAGACGCTACAGAACAAATAAAGAATAAACATTTTCTACATTAGACAGGAAATAGAGAACTTCCTGGAGTTTCTTTCCTGGCTTGTTACAATAATTCCAGCCCTACAGTCTCTCTTTGGACAGAGACAGGGAGAGTTCTTCATGGCTGAATAGGAAAGGAGTGTGCTTTTGCTTGGTGCACTTCAAAACTAATTCCAGACCAGAAACTTTCCATTCCTCAGAGCATCTGACACTTCTGCTTGCTTAAACAGGTGAATGGTCAGTCCCTGCATCATCTACCCTGAGTTGCTAAAATAGTAAACCCGTATCTGGAAAGTCTCCCTGGAAATAGTTTCTGTTTTCAGTCATCATCCTATCTTGTGTAGCTTCACCTGAAAGGCTGTCTACTAAATCACCTATCCATGGGAGTTATTGGAGTTTTTAAATCTAGAGTTTTCTAGATCACAAAGAAAAATTGTGACTTACAGATTTATCGGCTATTTCCCTAGATTCTATGTAAGGACTCTGAACAAGTAAGTATACAGACATTTGCCACAGACTTTTCTTTGATGTAGGAGTGACCAAGTAGGAGATAAATTATGCCTCTGAGGGACTTTTCTGGTAAAAAAGGGATTGGAATACATTTGTAATAGTCCAGTCACCCTAGCTGCATCCCCACTGGCCTCTGGATGGGTTGAGGGGAGATAAACATCTCTGATATGAGGCCAGTCTAACACAACTGTGATTGGTGGTTCTTTTATCTAGCAAACATAAAGCAACATATAGACCCAAAGAAAATGAAGAAATGAAGTATATGCACATAAAATAATAAATCACTAGAAACTATCATTGGTGAAATGGAGATAGGATACCATCTGACAGAGAATTCAAAAGATTTGTCAAGTAAGGAGAACAAGCCAGAACAATGTGAAGACTTCACCAAAGTGATGCATAACATTTTTAAAGTAACATGTAGGAATCATTGTATTCAAAAATAAGTAAGAAAAATAATTGCACAGAGAGTTCAATATAAGACTAAGCCAAGTTATCAGTGAATTTTAAAGCATTTCTGTTGAATAGTTACATCTCAGAAGCAGAAAAAAATAAAAGAATGACTAAGTAATTATATAAATTATGGAAAACCATAAAGTATAAAATAAAACATGGATTATCAAAATACTAGAAAGAAAAGAATGTTATAAAGTGATTAAAACATATTCAAATAAATAATAGCAGAAATTCCCCAATGTCTGGGGAGTTAATAACAAAGTCAGAATCAGGAGATTCACTGATTGCTTAAATAATGAAATATGAAAGATATCAATAAAAACAATGAAATACAAAGGGTAAAGGCAAATATAGAATAATAGCAACACATAAAAAGCAACTTGCAACACAGAGAAGACATTTATAATATAATGTACTTTACATTGCATAGTAACCATGTAGAAATGCTCACATAATTGATCAAAGCAGAAAAAGAAATGATAGGAAACATATCACTATAGACAAAAGCAGCAGCAGCAGCAGAAAAAAACAGCAACAACAAAATCCCACAGAAGAAGCACCCAAGAAAGAAATAGAGGTACATAAAGTCTACATAAAATATAAAACACAAACAACAAAATGATGATCATAAATCCTCATCTAAAAATAACTTTACTATATAAATGGGATCAATTATCTAGTTAATATATTAATCAGAAACCAGGGAGGTAACCAAGTATATAAAATATTTTTCAAGCAACCATGAGAAACCAAATTTGGATCCCCAGAATGTACATAAGCCAGATATATGTCTATGCATTTATAATCACAAGCAACACTCATATGTTGGGATAAGAGGTGGGGCAGAGAGAATCCCTAGAAGTTACCTTACCAGCTAACCTGGTATACTCAAGCAAGCAATTCTTCCTCCAACAAGATAGATGTTAAAAACCAATGTCAGATGATGACCTCTCCTTCCACACATGCACAGTGGGACATTTGCTCACTCCTAGATCCATGCACAGATGCCAACACACAAATAATACAGTACGTGGTTAAACAGAGAAAAGCACATGGCCCTACTCTTTGCTGTCTACAAGACTCACTTTACATTTCAGCACACATAGACTGAAAGTGAACGGAACTAAACCAGTAATTAGCTGCAAATGAAAATCAACACAAGAGTAAAGTATCTCTAGCTATAGCAGATAAAATTACATTAAATCAAAACTGAAAAGAAATAACAAAGGTCTATAAGAAAGATGTTATTATATTATAGAAGATATAATCGTGTGTGTGTGTGTGTGTGTGTGTGTGTGTATCCATATCAGAGTACTTATGTATAATATTAAGCATATGTTACTAGATATAAAGGGTCTCATAGGCTGTAATAAAATGATAAGGCAGATAATCCAGATAGAGCTATCTATATTAACAACAAACCCATGCTTAAAGTATGCTTCAGAACAATTGGATCCACCAAATATTTGAAGAACCTTCCAATTAAATACAACAATATTTACTCTTCACACCATGCATGCAGAAAATAATCCAGGACAGATGACAGATTAGAGCACCAAGAGAGTCTTACCACATTTATGATGCCTGAAACCATAGCAAATGCCTATTCCATTCACAGTAGAATGAAAGTTAACATGAAGACCAGGAGAAATCTTGAAAAACTCACATGTTTGGAAATTAAACATGAACTGCTATGCAGCCACTGAATAAAAGAACAACTTAAAGGGAGAATCAGAAAAAATGTCTTGAGACAAATAAAAATAGGTATATGGCTCACTTAAATATGTGGGCTATGACATTAATAGTCATGAGACATTTGTAAAACAAATATCAACCAGAAAAAGAAGAGCCACTTTAGAGAAACAGGCTAATATCATACTTCACACTACTAGATAGAAAGAAAATAGTATCAAACATACAAGAAAGGAGAAAGTATCAAAATTATAGCAAAGACTAGCAGAGTAGAGATTACAAAAATAAAAATGAAATGTGACACTAACAATTGCTTCAAATAATAGCCTAATCGATAATCCTTCAGCCAGGCTACAAAGAAGACAGAAATAAAAGTAGGGGATTACAGCTGATACCAAGAACTATCAACATCCATAAAAGATACTAAGAGAAACTTCACCAAAGAATGGGGTGATCTAGAAAACAAGGATGGATTTCTGGAAAAATGCAATTTTTTAAGACAGATCTAAGAATAAATAGAAATATGAAAAGATAAATAGTGCTAAAGATCACCTGAGTTAGTGAGAAAAGTTTTCTCTTCATAGCCAAGAACCCAGTTCAGGTTCATTGCTGAATTCTCAGAGATATTTAAAAAGGACTCAGATGTCAGGCTTCCTACACACGTGCTTCTCAATAAATTAAAGAGAATGGAATAAATACTTCCAGGCTAATTTTCTAATTCAGAATTATTGTTACTTGATAGCCAACATGGCAATTAGTATGCAAAAGTAGACTACAGGCCAATAGCCCCTATAAATACAGATAAAAATGCTTAAGCCACAAAAACTAAGTCTATCAGCATATTAAGTTACCATTCTATATAACAAAATGGGGTTTATTTCAAGGCTGTGGTGATCATTAAGCATATTCAAATCAGTAAATATTACACATCAAGAAACTGAAAGCCTAAACCACAAGATCACCTTAATGAGAATAGAAAAAATACTTGGCAACCTTCAACATTCATTCATAATAAATACATTTAATTAATAAAATTAAAATTAATAAAAAAGATATATTTAAAATAAATATATTCCAATATAATAATGAGCTCAATTAGCATCATACAAAGTTATGGAAAGTTATATTCCTTTGTTTTGTGGTCAGAAAGAACACAAGAATCCTCACCACACCGTTGCTTCTCCACACAGTCTAAAAGGAGTAATGAAACAACTGAGCGAGAATGAGAAATTAAGGCATCCATATGAAAAAGGAGGAGATAAAATGGTTTTTCTCTCTTTTCTAAAATCCTAAAAATGTCACTAAAACTGTTTTGATTAATTCAATAAAATTATATGTTATGAAAATGTATAAATCTACTGCATTTCTATATACTTGTAATGTGTTTGGGGAAAAAAGCAGTCCCATTTACAAGATTATCAAAATAGTTTGGAACAAATAATGTTAAAACAGAGAATATAGGGACACTGAAAATTACAAAATACACACGGGGATAATTAATAAAGATACAAATACGTGAAGAGGCAGTTTAGGGTTCGATACTGAAATTTTTCTATCTTCAAATTTCCAATCTACCCTAAGCAAACAATACACTTAATTCAATTCTTTTTGAATTTCCCATATCATGCTTAGAAGAGAAAAACAGAATTCTTGACATCTCAAGGGATCAGAAGGGATCTCCATACTAATTAATATCTTGTACTTCAACAAATTATCTGAAACAATACACTTTTATGTGTACCTAGGTGAGGGCGTGGTCATTTGGATCATAATTTCAGAAGGTTTTTTTTTTTTTTTTTTTTTTTAGACAAGGTTTCTCTGTAGCTTTGGAGGCTGTCCTGGAACTCGCTCTGTATACCAGGCTGGCCTCAAACTCACAGAGATCTACCTGCCTCTGCCTCCCGAGTGCTGGGATTACAGGCGTGTGCTACCACTGCCCGGCCAGAAGTTTATTTTCACAACCAGTTTGTACCCATTGCTCTAGGTCTGTAGCAAAGCATCACATATTGGCTGGAAGTATGTGACAGAAGCAGATGTTCATCAGATGATATCTGAGACAGATGCCAAGCAGCTAGGGTTCCAGTTCTTCAAGGAAATACCCTTATTATCATCTTGGGGTTTTCAGATCCTCTTCTGCAACGTTCCCTGATCCTTAGGTGGTAAGAAGTTGATGCCCTGTATAGAGATGCATGCTCATATTCACTTATTCTCAGTCGTCGATCAGTTATGAGTCTTCACATCAACTGTTACCAACTGTGAAAGGAAGCTTCTTTGACCTAGATCAAGAGCAGGTCAGCTCCCGGGTCAGCACTGGCCTCCTCCCAAAGGTGACAGTTTAATACAGATAGACATACAGAGAGATTGTTAGATGATAACAGATGCCAAGATTGTAACTGAAAGTCTGCATGCACCAAGAGCAGCTGACTTTACCATTAACTTAATACAATTTTACAGCTAGGCTGGAGAGATGGTCCAGATGTTAAGAATACTGCTGCTCTTTCAGGTTCAGTTTCCAGCAGCAATATGATAGTGCACATTCATTTACTGGGGGGGTGGGGGCACAATCATTTTTAACTCCATCTCTGAAGTACCTGACACCTTTATCTGTGTTCTGCAGGCATCAGATATGCACATAGTGATGTGACATCCATGCAGTCAGAACAGTCATACCCATATAATAAAAATAATATATTATTTTCTTTTTAAAATTGGAACTAAGAACAATATGCATGTATAATGGTGCATAGCTTTCTATAAATGCATCTGTGTGTATATGATGTACATCATCTGAGTGTACATGTACACCATATGTATGTATATGTATATCCTTGTGTATATGCGCATCATATGTGATGTCCATGTATGAATTTTACATGGAAGTTTCCAGATGGAGAAAACTAGATATGATATTTTCTACCATCTGTATTTATATCTATATCTATATCTACATCTATCTATCTATCATTTATCTATTTATCTATCTATAATTATACAATTATCTATATATACAATTGTTTGGATATTATTTTAATAATGTTCTCAGAAACAATGAAATCACTGGCTATTTACAAATTTTGCATGCATTCCTACTCTTAAAACTCTTTGTTTTCTTTTACAACACTGATATACTAATACAAAATTTTGAGTCTGTTGTTAAATTTTCTTTAAAATCTAAGCCATGATTTAAAATTGGGTTACATAAATTAGAAATTAAATGCACTATAAATTCCCAAAACTAACCATTTGTAATAAATATACTGTGATGTTCTGACGATTATGTATGTCTATTAAATTTATGTAGTAAAACACTGTATATTGGCATCTCATGCTGCATTTCTTCCCAAAACTGAATTCAGTAGTTGCCTTTGTCATTTGGAAATTGGCATGGCAGTAATACTTTCATCAAAGACATCAGCAAACTCTAAATGAGAGTGTGATTTATGATTTTGCTGATTGTAGATTTAAGGGAGTGTGAAAGAATATGTTAATAAAGCAAAATAAATTTGAACCTGTCAAGAGCAGAGCCTTTACATCATGAATAACACAAATAAATGAAGGAAATATTCATCCAGGATTTGAAATTTATTAATAAATTAGCAAAGAAGTCATTTGCTTTTACTGACAAATGAGTGAAATCTCCACATAACTCTTCCTTGTTTCTCTCTTGTATTATTTATTAATGTAACCAAAGCATCATATAAAATTGATACTGAATCTACTATCTCTTGTCATTTTGTACTGTGGATTGACTGCAGCTATGAGCAAATACTGGACATGTCATCTCAAAAAAATAAAAAAGTGTTATATATAGTACCAATGGCTGAGTGGAATTTGTAAAGCAAGTATTATTTATTAAATGATTATTTGTAATTTTTTCTGTTAAGCATGCTTTAAAATGGTAAGGTTTACTTTGCAAGCATATAACATTTTCCTTGATCACTAGCCTATTTGCCTAGATAACACAGAAAATTATGAATGAGATTTTCATTTTCTTCATTTGGAAATGTTATGGGGAGAAATTCATCTTATTTAACTAAGGACTGAGTTGAAAATAATGTAGAACAAAAAGTAAAATTTAAAAAATGGGTTTTTGAGGGTATTTCATGTCAAATCCACATTATTTCAAAAATTTTATACACTGTGAACAGTGTTTTGAATTTCAAAGGTATATCAGGGGCAATTCCCCATGTTTTGAAATATTCCTTTAAAATGCCTTAAAGAACAATAATCTATCAAGTAATTATTTATTCACAGTTTTCCTGATTCCAAATCCCTCCTATTGAACAGAATGCCTATTTTATTTTTTAATTTTAGTCATTCTTAATTTCAGTTTTGTAAAATAAAGTAGGAACATTCAGGGAAATATTTATGATTCAAAAGAGCAACAATTGCTGCTTGATTTAAAGATTGAAATGCCCTATAATTTATCTTTTACTTTTGAAAATTATCATAGTATTTTATGTGTATGGTTGTTGAGGATGCACATCTGTCTGTGCACCATGTGCATGCCTGGTGCCCAAGGAAGCCAAAGAAGATGGTGGATTCCCTAGAACTAGAGTTAAAGATGTTTGTGAGTTGCCATGTGGATGTTGGGAATAGAACCCAGGTCTTACTAGAAAAACATATGCTCTTAACTGCTAAGCCATCTGTAAAGTTCTACCAGGCACCATATTTAATTGCTTTCTCTACCCCTCTACTAATCGGCCTGTCTTGTTGGATGTTTAAAAATTATTTAACTCTTAATTATGTGTTTATTTACTCTTTGAAAATTAAACATACAAACAATACATCTTGATCATATCTACACCTACTGCCCCTTTTATCCTACCAAACTAGCTCTCCAACATGCCTTCATGTAAATATTTACCTATTTTAATAATCCACTGAGTCAATTTAGTGCTGCTTATTTATATGTAGATAAGCGTGGACTTTGGCTGGAGTACAGAAAAGCTACCAGTTGCTGTATCCTGAAGAGTGACTCCATGCTAGAGCAATCATCAATTCTCAATAGCTATTCATCTATAAGTGGGGCCTCCTGAGCTGGTCCACTACCCAGTTTTAAATTTTGACCAGTTTGATCTTGCATAAGTTTTGTGAGGCTAACTAGAGATGTTGTGAGTTAACTAATGCAATGGTCACATCATGTCCAGAAAACAGCACTTTGTGGCATTTCTCCCCCAACTCCTGCTCTTACATACTTTCCTTTTCTTCCTCTGTGATATCTCCTAAGCCTCGGGGTAAGGGATAATATGAATGTTTTATTTATGGCTGATGGCTCATAGTCACTTATTTTCAGCACTCACTACTATCTATTGTAAAATGGGGATTTGGATCAAGGCTAAGAACAGGACAGATTGTAAGAGCCAAAGTTACATTTTAAGTTTTAATTACTATGCATAAGAGTTTCATGAAACAAAAATGCCTCTAATATACAAGCCACTTGCCCAAGGACAGATAGTTCCTGAAATGCTGGAGGCTGTTGTGTATGGGAGATAACAAGCCACATGTTTTCATTCTTCTAAGTAAGTTTGTTTGACCCATCTGCAACTAGATGTGCTTGATCACACATGTGCAAGAAACACGTCAGGATGAACCCTTGCCCCTGATTGAATGCAGGCAGAGGTATGCAGGCAGGAAGTGCATCAGGATGTGTGCTTGTCCCTAATTGGACCTAGTGGGAAATGCAGTAAATTATGGGTTTTGCCCTTGTAAGCCCCTGCAAAACATTACTCGGGGCCATTTTCTGAGAACCCTGGTATGGATCTGGTCAGAGCCCATCCACCTGGCCAGTATTTAATTAAAGTTTGCTTCAAATTTGACTTTAAACTCTTGTAGTGAATGGTCTTATGGAAATAACATTTCCTGGTGACCCCAGTGAGATTCAGACTACCCTCCCAAATTCTGAAGCTGAACTTTCACTCTGGAACTCCAGAGCTAAGGGACCACTTCAAGAGGCACATGCTTTGAGATGTTCCAAGGGTCTGAGGCTGCCTTTGCTTAGCATCTATGGCAGCCTCTTGGTAAGTTGTAGTCTGGTTATCTTTTGTGAGCTCCCTATCTGGGATATGGAGGGTGATAAATGGAACCACAATATTCTCCCCTCCAGGGTAAATAGGGAGACATCACCCACCCACCCGCTTCTGGTTGGTTGGAAAGTTTTGTCTATTTTCCATGGAAAGTTTTGTCTGTCTGTTTTCTAGTATGTCTGTAAGAGTTGTTTGAACATGGAGCTGAGATAGAAATAAGTCGAATATTTTTGCTTTCTCTGCTGCCACTAGTCACCAGTTACCACTGCTGCCATGACCACTTTTATGGCTGGGACTCAGAATTTATCTCTGAGCTCTCTAGTCACTGGATTTGGGTTGGCAGGAGTTCAGATGTATTCTTCATCTGGATAATATTAGAGTTGTTTTATAGTGTTCTACTATTGGAAAACTGGCTCTAGAGTTGGGTTATGGTTCTCCATTCTCTAGACCTAAGCATATTTTAAACTTTCCCTTATGTCCTGTGTTAGTTGATCCACCTAACACTGTGATAGGCAAAAGAAAACAAAGCAGAACAGACCAAAAAAATTAGACTTGGTTTATGTGAACATTCTGTGCCTGAAAATTTAATAGTTTAATTTATTGGCTATGGTTAAAAATCTGTAAAATCTACGAAAAAAATTAACTTAAAACTAGAAACATGAGGTAAATATTTAAAAATCTATGCATAGGTAATCTTAAAGGAACCATGTGGCATGATTTTATTTTCAGATAACAAGATTGGCAGCCATCTTTGCTAGGATTGAGGGTGGATGTCATGTGACCTCAGCATCTTCAGGCAGCCACATGTCTAACAGCCATCTTTGCTAGGGTTGGAGAAGACAGATGTCAGGAGACTTTACCACCATCCTGATTAAGGTGATACAAGGAGTGGGCTCCCCAAGGAGGCAACAATGGGTCTATAAGACATTTTGGATTAGGATAGATTTTTGTCTGATAATTCCTGTCCTTTCCTGAAAATAAGGTTTATGGAAGATAGTGAAAGGACCAAGTAGATACCATAACAGACTGCACAGTCTTCTTTCAGAGAAGCCCTCAATTTCAGTTTCCTGACACTTGAGCAAGCAGTCTCTAGGAGGGTCATGAACAAAAGACAATCCTTGCAGTAGCTCCCTTTCTACACATACTCTGACCACTCAAGGTTCAGGTGTCACGACCACCTCGACCAGCAAGGAAGACACAACACCGAGCTCTTCTTTCTGCAGTTTATTCAGGAACCTTGAACAATCTTCTGACGCTGGGGGGAGCCCTCCCTCAGCCCTAATAGCCTCTGGGTAGCCAACCCTAAACCGCCACGTGGGCATCATGAACAGGTCCAGGTATACAGAAGCAAGCCAGATCCTAAAGCCAAGCCGAATATGGAATTGTTTACCACCAAGAGCACTCACTATCAGTGTCGCGCCCGCCTTGACCAGCAAGGAAGACACGACACCGGGATCCTTCTCATTACAGTTTATTCAGACCTTTGATTAGTTGCATTGTGTCTCTCTCGCTGGGGCAAGCCTCTCCCAGCACCTAAGTAGGGCTGGGCTGCCAACCCCAAGCAGCCACGTGGGCACTGTCCACAGGTTCACACATATGCCAGCAACACACGAATCCAGCCATAGCCAAATAAGGAGCTGTTTACCATAAAGAGTGTTTGCCATCGGGAAGGCAGAGGGTAGAAGCCAGAGCCATCTTTAGGGTGTGGCTACACGCGGCTCTCTACATATCAGGAAGGTGGAAGGCAGAAGCCAGTGCCATCTCTAGGGTGCGGCACGCAGCTCTCTACATTCAGGCAATTTTTTATTGTCTGGGACCACTCACTAACTTACAGCTATGTGCATGGGTCAATATGAATATTTGAGGCCAGCCAGCCTCCATGGCAGCTCAATGACAAGGTCTGGGACTTGTCCAGACTTGCTCCAAAATGATAACTGTAACCCCCAACCAGTAAATTCAAAGATTACATGCCCTCACCCAATCATATCATGCAAAGGCTTGTATCACCCTGCTTTTAGATTTTCCCTTTAAAAACCTCTCATTCTAAAAGCTCAGGGCCATCCTTCTCTGCTCACTGTGTTGGAGTGTTGGACAGAGACGAAACCCAGGCTTGTTTGTTATCAATAAAGCCCTGTGTATCATCATTTGCATCAGATATCAGCTCTGTGGTAGTCTTGCTCAGGGGTCTCACAATGTGGGCATAATAATAATAATTTTAAAACAATGCTTGTTTAATAAAGGTATTAAAGCTGCATCTCCATGTGTTCATATATAAGAATGTACCCTGCCCTGGCAGTCAAACTTTGTAACTTAAGTGTCATCCCAGTGATATTGCTTTAAAAGACATAAAGGGGTCCATGGGGAACAGCTGAGACTTGCCAATATATGGCAGGGCTAGAGTTCCTAAAGCAAGTCCAGTTACAATGGTGAACCCCTAGCAGTTTGGGAAATCTTGGGTACCATGTGTTAGTTAGCAGAATTACCAGCCACTGTGAAATGGGATCAGACCAGAGTCTTGAAGGCAGACTAGGTATATTCTGTTGAGGCTGTGGTCAAAGAGGTGATCCAAGCCCCTTGAAAAAACGCAAAGGATTGTGAATGAATCCCAGATACTGAGTTTTGAATTGTTTGCACTGTTGAAACTCTGTTTTGCCTTATACTGACTGTGGTTGTGCCCTGTATCTTCCCTATTGAGTGAAAAAATAGTACTTTATTTTTGATATTGTTGGAGCACACAGTTGAGAGATTTAAAATTTGTCTAAGTGGAAATTGGGAGTTTTACAGAATTTACATATTTAAAAAATAGATATTTTTTAAGGAATGGCTTTGAAAATATTTAAATTCATAAGGCTATTAGACATTTTAACTTTATAAAATGTTTTATATTATTAGTATTTTTTAACTTAAAATAAATAAAAGGCTAAAAATTAAGGCCATAGCTATAAGCACTAAACGCTAAACACTAGAAACTAAGATAGTCCTATCATATGATGCAACAAGACAATAACTTAAGACGTCTGGAAAAAGACTTGGAATCATTTTTCAACTTATGGGCCAGGACCCTTTGAGGATCAAAGACCTTTTTACAGGGGTAGCCTAGGACCACCTGCATGTCAGATGTTTGCATTGTGATTCATAACAGTGGCAAAATTACAGTTGTGATGATTTTGTCGTTGGGAGGTCATCACAACATGGAGAACTGTTGAAGGGTCAAAGCATTGGGAAGGTTGAGAACCACTAGCTTACAGAATATTTCTCCTTGCCTAAGGTCTATTCATGCTTAAGAATGTATGTCTAGCCTTGTCTTTACTAACTTTGTTAAGCTTAAGCTATTTCAATAAACTGAGTCATAAAAGAAACTCTTTTAATGTAATGGTGTACTACAAAAGATCAGGAAAGTTCCCACTCTTTCTGTGGACTGTGTTTATGAGTTAAAAGTTTTATTTTGATACTAAAAAAGCTTCAATTCAGAAATTGTCATTTTTAAGGCTAACTTAATATAAACAGTTAAAGATGATTATGCCCTGTAAGCTAATAGTCACCTCATAAAGGATCAAATTTTTTAATGTGTTCAGAACTGTATGTGTAGTCATGTTAATATTGATGTAATTAATTACAGAAAAAATATTTATTTAGCCTCCTATATGTGTTTTCAAGGTTAAGTCTAGGTTTGTTTAGTTCAGGTATACTTAATAGATGATGGTCTTCAAAATTATCAGATATCTGATGAATGTGGCACTTAAAAATGCTTAAAGGAAAAAAAATTTACTATGACAGAAAATCCTAGCTACTAGCAATGACCCCAAAGTCTCCAAAGAAGATGACAGAGTACCATAATGGCTTCACCTGGGTTGTGGCCATGGTAACCACAGAGTGAGACTGCACCAATGCTGCACTTACCACCAGGATCTGGCCCTAACTATTGACAAGCTGGACATTGGAGAGTTGATTGTCCCACTTTGCCTAGATAAAGGAAGGACCCCCCCCCAACATATTCCTTCTCCACAGGAAAGCCTCTCACCTGCTGGACCTGTTGGCCAAAGACAGATGCTGCCCTGGTACCTGCCCCCAATGCCACAGAGACCACAGGAGCCTGGGATAATCATTTACGTAATGGACTAGTCTCTGTCATTTTAACTTATACAAAGGCAATTTGGATTATACTTCCTGTTGTAATTAATTCTTCTCAGATCTCTGATGTTATTGACAGCTAGACTAACTGGAGCTTTGTCAGCTTAGCAGCAGCAGGTAACTAGGATCTTCCCAAGGCTGCAGCCACCTTGTTAGCTCATTTCATATATAAAAATTATGCATTGCTTTTTCTAGAGCTACAAGGTCTCCTCTTGAGAAAAGGTGGATAAGTTTGCTTTGCTAACATTCTTCATATTAAAAGATAAACAGATTTCAGATGTAACTTTCCATTAAAGGAACATGATTTGAAATGATTGTTCTGAGTAATGAATACTTATGTCTCTGGTAAATGCTTAGATGGAAAGAAAAAAGGCTTAAAGTGTATGCAAGTTTTAAGGGTCTAAGAAAATGTTCTAAGGTATATAAATGTGTGAGGATGTGAAGTATTAAGTAAGTTCTGAGAATCTGAGAAAATGATTTAAGATATATAAATACAAGTTGTAAAGGTAAAAATAAGCAATTTAAGGTATGTAAAAATAAGAAATGTATCAGACTCTGCTGACTCCTCATGGGAGGCTTTACCTTGTGGGAGAAGGGAATGGGGAGTGGGTTGGAGGTGAAGGTTGGGGGGTGGGAGGAGGAAAGAGAGGGGATATGTGTTTGTTATATAAAATGAATTTAAAAATTGGGAAATGTTTCAGAATTCTTTCCACTTTTATGATATTTTTACACTAAGTTTTCAAAACTTCAGAGTTTTAATATCAATCAATGGAGATCTGATAAACTGGTAGAGCACTGACTACTTACTGTTCAATCAAAAGCTAAAGATTTTAAATTTACTTTGGTTATCTTCTAAGTATTGACTTAAAAGTGCTTCTCATGGGGCTAAAGACATCTTTGTCCAATCTTTACCCAGCTCTCTGGACAGAGAAACAATACTCATGCTTTTTAACCCAAAGCTATAGCTTTTGCCTGGACTCACAGGTGTAAGTTTACTCCAGATGTTTTACAGACATCTGTTACCTGCTTTTCCTACAATGTGAATTTCAGTACAGACTGGTAATGCTTTTATGTCTTTTTGTAAACTATATATATATATATATATATATATATATATATATATATATGTGTGTGTGTGTGTGTGTGTGTGTGTGTGTGTGTGTGTGTGTGTGTGTGAACTTCAGAGAATCTAGTGAGTCAAAGACTTGGATCCACCTCTCACGGGTCAAAGGACTGCAGATAAGTAAAGCCTAACTTTCTCTACCTTTCCATTCCTTAGGATTGGATCTCTCTCTCTTCTGGTCTCTTCTGGTCTTGGGACTTCTCCCCTATCCCAGCTGCTAGAACTATGGGCCTAAAAGATCAAACTAGAGTATTTTCCTTTATGTTCATAAATTTTAACTTCTGTCCCTAGTCTCTATCTGTCTCAGCAGATTTTCACTTAGTTGATAGACACCATCTGTGGTAGTTTGAATGTAATTAGCTCCCAGAATGTCAGAGGGGTGGCACTATTAGGAGGTGTGGCTTTGTTAAAGTGGGCATGGAATTGTTGGAGATATGTCACTGTGGGGGTGGGTTTTGAGGTTTCCTATGCTCAGGTTACCACCCAGTGTCAACAACTTCCCTTGCCTGTACCTCAAGATGTAGCCAGTACCATATCTCCCTGCCATGGTGATTGATAATGGTCTGAACCTCTGAAACTGTAGGCAAAGCCTCTCAATTAAATATTTTCCTTATAAGAATTGTTATAATTATGATGTCTCTTCTCAGCAACAGTAACCCAAACTAAGACACCATACATGCATCAGCCGCTAACTACAACCTGTTCTAAATACTATGAGTCCTGATCTTGCTGAAAGCTTATGTGGACCAGTACAGCCAATGTGATTGTTCCCTGTCTCCTCAGCTGGGTCAGTGAACTAGCTGCTTTGGATGAATGCCCCATTGCCTGAATTCTCTCTTTCCTTTGACTAGATTTCCAGCCCTCCTGGGTCCTGACAACAATGTTCTAATTTCATCAGAAAACAGTATGGAAGAGAGATGTCACCCCTTGTCCCTCAACAGACTGGAATGTTAGATCAAAAGGATATTCCCTGGCATTGGGGATAAAACCTAAAAAAAAAAAAAAAAAAAAAAAAAAGAAAGAAAGAAAGAAAGGGCATACCAGGAAAGGTACCTGTTAAAAGCAAATAGACCCAGATCTATCAACAAGTAGATTCATTAGCTGAAATAGTTCTACAATAGGGCACTTGACTTGTTCTGTGTAAAACAGAGAGGTTACTGTATAGCTTTAAGAAAAAATTGTTGTTTCTATACAAGCCACTCAGGAATTATCAGAAACAATCTGGCTGTACTCAAAAAATTACTGCAAAAAAGGGGACCTGAGATGAAGTAAGTAACTGGTCCTCATTTGTGGTGACAATTCAATTGTACTGAAATGTGATTTTTGTATATTAATAAAGTTGCCTTGGGGTCAGAGCAAGCCATAGCAGAAACTGGGTGGTGGTGGTGCACACCTTTAATCCCAGCACTAGGGAGGCAGAACTAGTCAGGATCTCTGTGTATTCAAGGATACAGCCAGCATGGTGACACACGCCTTTAATCTCAATACTAACCATAAAAATCCTGGAGGTCTGTCCAGACAGGCAGTGACGAGGAGGTCATGTGGCTGGGTTTACAACCAATGAGAAGGCAGAACAGAGTCTATATAAAAGACAGGACACAGGAAGTAGCTCTCTTGCAGAGAGGAAAGACAGAGCAGCAGTGAAGGGTAAGGTTTTCAGCTCTTGCTCTGACCTCTTGGCTTTTAACTCTGCAATTGGCTCTATGTTTCTTATTTAACTAGATGGTTACATCTACACTCATTCTCATTTCCAGGCTCCCTGTCATGGTAACTCTGATGTCAGCCATCCCAGAGCCTTTGGCCATTCTGCTTCTGATAATTGTTGTTGCCTCTTGCATAATTGATACTTTAACTAAAGGATAATTCCTGTCTGGTTACCTTTAAGTTGATGGCTATTAGATCCCAATATAAGCAGGTACCTAACACAGAGTCAGGATTTGACTCAACATACAACTCAAGGGGGAAATGTGAGAGCCAAAGTTATATTTTAAGTTTTAATTACTTTGCCTTAGAGAGCCATGAAACAAAAATGCCTCTGATCTACAAGCTCCTTGCCTAAGGCCAGATAGTTCCCAAAATGGTAGAGGCTATTGTTTATGGGACATAACAAGCCACATGTTTTCACTCCCCTAAACAAGTTTGTTTGACCCATCTGTACCAGATGTGCTTCATCACACATGGGTAGAAAATATCAAGATGTGCCCTTGCCCTGTTTAGATATAGGCAGGAGGTATGCAGGCAGGAAGCATATCAGGATTTATACTTGCCCCTGATTGGACACTTGGGAATTGCAAAAAGTTATGGGTTTTGTCTTCTTAAGCCCTGCAAAACATGACTCAGGACCAT
>NW_023412624.1:0-1795 GCF_903995425.1 Onychomys torridus
GTCATAGAAGAGCAATATAAGGGATGAAATAGGAAGGTTGTAATTCGAAAGACAAATATTCTATATGGCAAAGACAGCCCACTTAGAGTTCTAGGGTAACCTAACCGCCACTAATTAATGCCACCATAGGTTGAAACAACAGGACAGCAGTTCCCACTGGGGACTTAATGCTTTTCAGTCACTTTTAAAATTAAGTGGCTATTTTTCTTTGAGTGGCTGGGAGGTAGGGAGGACATGAGAGGGGCTTGAGGGAAGGTAGCTGGGAGGGCTGGACGGGGGAAAGGGGGCTGAAAAGTGTAACTGTTTCTATTAAAAACGTATTTCATGAGAGTATAAAAACTGAAAATAAAATCAAATGACTCATCCAGGTTGTTCCTTATAAACACCATAAAGCAAATGAAGCTTGAAACTGCTGAATAAATTTACCATTTTAGAAACACCAAAATCTGAAAAATTTTCATAATAGAGGATTTCAAAAGCTAACTTATCCACGACATCTCATACAGAATTGATTCACTTTCTTCAGCTCCTATGGAAACAAATGAGAAATATTCAATAAAAACTCACAGACACATACCGAGCTCTACCTTAAGAAAACCTTCAGAAGCAGCTACTGATTCCATCTGACATAGTAGTGGGGTCGCAGTAAGTGGTATTGATTCCCAAAAGTAAGAAAAGGACAGCAGATTAGAAGCTAAAACTCGCTGCACCTATAACCATGACACACCAGCTCACTGATCCATGTAAGACAATGTGAATTGGCCATTTCCAAACGATTCCCACCATAAAATTAAAGACAAAATGTCTCTAAAAGTTCAGGATTTTCCTTATAGGGAACACAAAAGTGTGAAGTTGGTTTTCTTTAGAACTTTCTCTGTAACAGATGAAGTCAGCATATAAAAAAAAAAAAAAAAACCTGAATAATAAGACATTTCTAACTCATGGACTGAGCTGAGAAAGCTTGTATTTTATGCAAGTAGCATTGATTGTGATACTTGAACACATTTGGAAAATTCTAAAATCAGGAAAAATGTTTGGCTTTGGGATCCAGAACTACTATCTTCAGTCCAGTCCCTAAACTACAGATTTGAATTTCCATAATTCAAACTTCCAAAATTTGAAATGCTCCAAATGCTAATCTTTTCAGGTCAAGCATGATGCCACAAGTGGAAAATTCTACATCATAAACTGTTTCATGTACAAAGTTATTATAAACATTTCAAACAATTATTTTTAGGCTATGTGTATAAAGTCTATATGGAAGATGAACAAATTTTGTATTTTAGGGTTGGGGATTTAGCTCAGTGGTAGAGTGCTTGCCTAGCAAGCATAAGGCAGTGGGTTCGGTCAGCTCCAGAAAAAACAAACAAACAAACGAACAAACAAAAAACATAAACCAAAAAAAATTTTGGTATTTTACATATAGGTCCTATCCCCAATATATTTCATTATATATTAGCAAACATTCCAAAATTTTAAAAAAGAGAGAAAGTGGAAAAACTTATTGTCTCAAGTGTTTTAATATAAAAGATGCTCAATTTACGTATTTCCTAAATCTCTTTCCCACCAAACCATGAGTCTCACCATACCCCTCTCTGCTTAAGATGTTTCCTAATGCTTCTCTAATATCAATAGGATGAAGTAAAAAAATTTAAACTTCAACATAAAATATACTTCACAGTCTGATCCAGTCTACAGTTCAGTTTCCACTCCTTTTAATCTACTTTCATTACATTTTAATTTACTGCACATAAGACATTTACTTCATAGGCTTGTTCTTTTCGGCTTCAGAGCT